>NC_056725.1:52937602-53080102 GCF_019279795.1 Protopterus annectens
TCACATTGCAAATAATATTCTGTGTACATTACATTAAATTACATATACTATACCGTTGTTTGACAGCTATTTATTTTTATTTATTTTTATTTTACATTTGTTGACCGGGCTAGTCCGACTGGATGCATGTCCATTTTCAGCGGAGGCCCGGGGAGAAAAGCTCCAAGGGTAAGCAGATACAGCATTACATAATACCAGCATTACATATTACAAACAGACTATTTACAGAGATTACATAAGTAAGCAAGTTAAACAAGTTCCACAGGTTACAGTTAATCCTGAGCACAAGTCAGGATTAAATTAAATTACACAGTAAACTGGTTAACAGATTTTTACACATTCTAGAGAGAGTTAGCCAGGCTTGATACATTGACATAGCCAGTTAAGTGACAAATGTTGTTTGAGTCTAGTTTTAAATTGACCTAAGGTGGAAAGTAAGGCAATATCAGCTGGAAGTGAGTTCCAGGATCTACTTACAGAGTTTGCAAAGAGAGAATCACCGGCTGTGTTATTAATTTTGCTAGTCTGAATTAGTAGTTTGTTAGAGGATCGAAGTGGTCTAGGATTGTTATAGGGGAGGGGGTGATAATATGTTTAAGTGCAGGAGTATTGTCCGGATTATAGAGGATTTTATAGGCCATAATCAGTTGGTTATACTGGATTAGGCTGGGTAGTTCAAGCCACCCAAGCTGATTTAGATTGATGCAATGATGTGTCCTAAAAGGCAGCCCAGTGGCAAACCTGGCAATGTGGTTGTAGCAAATTGAGAGTTTGTTAAGGACAGTCTTGTTCAAATTCGAGAGTAGAGGGGATGCATACAGAAGGGTTGAAAGAAGGTGAGAGCGAGCTATGGCAATTTTAGCTGGAGGGGTTAGGAAGGCTTTTATTCTGTAAAGTGACCCTAGTTTTCTATTGATGGTTTTGATAGTTTGGTTTAGATTATTGTCTATGATGACACCTAATAGTTTTGTAGATGGGTCAGGGGAGATTATTGTGCCATCGTTTGATTTTATGGTAAAGGTGAAAGCGGTAGACCTACGTGTTGGTGAAAATAATAGCATTTTAGTTTTTTTGGGATTTAGGATCAGATGATGTTCAGAAAGCCAGTTTTCTATTGTATTAAAGGTGGTCTGGGTAGCTGACCATAACTCTACAGGAAATGTGGCTGAGCAAATCAGAGTAGAGTCATCAGCATATTGGATACAGCTGACTTTTGGGATGACAGTACAAAGGTCATTAATGAAGATGGAGAACAGCAAGGGCCCTAGTATAGAGCCTTGTGGTACTTCAAGGGTGTTAGGTAGAAGGTTAGAGAGTTTGTTCTGCCAGAGGACAGCCTGCTGTCGACCATTCAGGTAGGATTGAAACCATTGGAGGGCTCCAGTATCTAGACAGAATGTTTGCAGGGTGTGGATTAAAAGTTGGTGATCAACCATATCGAATGCCTTGGAAAGATCCAAAAAGAGGGCTGAGGATATATAATTATTGTTGCGATTATGGTTTATGGTGTTAGTAAAGGCTAGGAGGGCTGAAGTAGTGCTGTGATGAGGACGGAAGCCATGCTGAGTATCTGCCATAAGGCGATTTTGGATTAGGTGGTGCATGAGTTGTCTGTGAATACATTTTACCATAATCTTTGCAAGTGGAGAGAGTATAGCTATTGGCCTATAATTGGAGAATTCAGTAGAGCTGCCTCCTTTGTGAAGTGGGATTACATAGGATATTTTCCAGATGGTGGGAATTTTAGTTTCTACTATGGTTCGACTGATTAGTATTGAGACGGGGTAAGCAATAGCATCAGCTGATTTTTGTAGGTACTCGGCAGGGAGTTGATCAGCAGAAAGTGTAGTGGGTTTTAATTTTTTTGATCAAGGTATGGATAAGTGAAGTGGCAACTGGTTGGAAGCTGAACACGAGTAGTTTTCTAGGGGTGCTACTTTCAGGATCAGGGGAGCTAGGAGGTAGTTGGCTAGCTAGGGCTTGCATTGTCTCAGTAAAGAATTGGTTAAAACTATCAGAAACATCTTCAGGGGTTTTATCAATAGTAGCAGCAGGGATTGGGGTTGAAGTTTGTCCAGGATGTAGTAGATTATTTAAACCTGCCCAAAACTTCTGAAGGTTATTTTGATTTACTGTCTGTAAATTACAGTAGTATTGTTTTTTGTCTAGTAAAATTGATTTTTTTGGTTTCGTTCCTGGATTGCTTGTATTTAATGTGATTTTGAGGATCTTTAGAAGAAAGCCATAAAGCCCATGCTTTGTTTCTAAGGGTAATTTTGAGTTTAGACTCTATAGAAAGCCATGGTGCAGTTTTTGCCTTGGTTCTCTTTGAATGAACAGGTGCATGCAAATCAAGGATCTCAAGGAATTTGTTGTTAAAGTATGCTACTGCTTCCTCTGAGGGGAGGTGTTTTAGAATAGACCAATTACATGAGTTTAGTTCTTGTTGGAATTTGGCAGGGTCAAAGTTTTTATTGTTTCTAACCTTTCTGAGTAAGGGTTGTTGGGAATTAATGGTTTTGTGCTTAGTTACATATGTGAGAAGGTGATTGCTTAGGCCATTAAGGAGGGTACCAGAGGTGTACAGTTGGGGGTGACTGTTTATGAGTACCCAGTCAAGTATACTTTCTTTTTGGTTGGGTTTACCTATCCTGGTATGGGTGGATATGATTTGTGTAAATGCATGCAGGTTAATATGGGTGGTTGGGGATTCTGAGGAACAGGTGCCCCAGTCTATGTTAAAGTCTCCAAGTAGTAGGGTTTCTTGGGGGTAGTGACATGATAGCCAGTGCAGGATATCTTCAAATGTAGATATATTGTTACCTGGGGGAATGTACATACAGATGATATTAATACATTTATTTTTATTAAGTTGCAATTTGGTGGCAAGAATCTCTGAGTTATTAATCTGAGGAGGTTGTATTACATCTATGGTGACATTCAACTCAGATTTATAGAGTATAGCTACCCCACCCCCCTTCCTCGAAGCACGATCAAGCCTGTGTATGTTGTACCCAGGAGGTAACACTTCATTGTCTTTAGTGTTAGGTTTTAACCAGGTTTCAGCTAAACAGAGAATCTCAGGGGAGTGGACATCCAGAAGTGCATGCAATTCATGTACCTTGTTATTAATGCTTCTAATATTGAGATGACAGACTAGGAGAGAGTTAGTTGGCCTATTAATTGTAAGTTTATAGCTTAGATTGCAAGTAGAGGGGGTATGTGTATCTAAAGTGATGGGGCCAGGGTTGGGGTGAATATCACCACCAAGTATTAGGTTGAGTCTATACTTGGTGATGAACTTCAGGAATTTGTTTATTAGTTTGTGGTAGTGTTTGGATCTAGAGCTAATGTGCCTGGGGTTGAGATGTTGATAGACTGAACAAGATGTTAGATAGGATCTGGTACTGTAAGTATGGTTGAAGGTGGAAGGATTTACAGCTGGGGTGATAGTATGGCCTTTTGGGACCTGAAATCCCGTGAGAAACTGGTTTTCATACAAGGTAAGGAGGTATGGTGTGAACAAGAGGGGTAGTAAAGAGGAGTATATCATAATCTGTGATTCAGCTAGTGAGTTAAGGAACTGTTTTACCTGGTGATGCAACATCAGAAGATAGAGTGGTGAGGTAAAGGTACTGGAAGGGAGATGGGAGAATGCCAGATGAAAGCTAATAGGTGCTATTAAAATGTAGGTAGTAGAATGGGGGTGGGTGGAATTATCCCAGATGAAAGCAGATAGGATCTAGAAAGTGGGGGAGTGGCTATAGTACTATAAATTTAGAGGTACTGGGGGCAGGAGGGAATTGGGGGCAGGGAGGGGAGCAAAGAGAGGCCGAGCGTAGCGAGGGCGAACGTAGAGGGGCTATTGCAGTTTACAAGGTTTCCTAAGGTGTCCTAAAGCTATAAGTTAAGTATTACAGCTCTTAATGTAAGAGTCAATTTACTGCAGTTACAGGGGAAGGAGGCAACCACTCAAGTAGAAACAAAGAGCCCTATGGCTGACCAATATGGTGACCTGCTTAATTACAAAGCACTGTAAGTGACAGCTTAACAAATGCTTTTTGTGTGTGCAACCTACTCTGTTTAAATGTTGAGAGAAACTGATTGCAGTCCTGTAAACACCGTTTTGTAGGGAACTGTAGAGTTCAACTAGGAAAAGAGAAAAGCAGAGATTCTAGGGTAAGCATGAAGGCAACAACAGGCAGTTATTATATAATAATGCATTCAGAAAGGTTTGGTGGGGGGTAAAGTAGCATACTTTAGAATGAACTAAGCTTTATAGCTAAGAAACCTAAGCAAGAGAGCAATGCAGTAAATGAACACTTGCCAGATTTTAAAGATATACCAGAAAAACTAAATCAATTATTCACAATTGTACAACTGGAAAATTGTCAGTAAAAGCACTTCAGGTACTACTACTAATTGTAGATATTTCTTTTCTGCTATATTGTGCTACAAACTCTTTGTAAATCTCTACGAATACCATATTTCTGTTGTGATAAGCAACATATTTTATGCCATCAGGGCAGCAGGTACATATATTGGGGAAATATATATATTTTGGTTACAATTGTTTATCAGTGTGCTTGGTTTTTAGCTGTAGAGAGCATCACTGTGGATCATTCACCTAATATACTGTATAGTCAATTATTGCAGGTTTGTCCACTTGACTGCTACTACACTGTACAGTGTTAGAACAAGGAAGTAAGTGTTTCCATCAGCACCCAGCACAGTTTGCTCCTCCTTTATAGTTTGATCCCACTGTAGTTTGCAAATGCCTACATTTCAAAGGTAAATTCCAACCATGAGTTGCTTATCTATGCAGATGACTGATAAGCTGTTCACAGTCATTGCAAACAATATTTTGCACGCAGCTTGCTAAAGTCTGTTTAGCTGAACTTCCCTACCTTTCTGCTCTTTCTTACTAAACGCACGTGCCTTCCTGTTTTATTTTTCACCATTGTTTTCTCTTTGTATCACTGCTTAATCCTCTTCTTACTGTCTGTCCAGATGTGATATACTCATTGTTTAAGCTGTGTCTGCTTCCACTGAAGTTACTTGCCCTTACTTAGGACCATGCACCCAATGTTTTTTTTATCTTATTAGGTATTTCTTCTGATCATAATGTTCTATTCCCTCTCCATACTTGTTAAGCAGACTACTTATTCCTTATGTAATTTTGCTGCTTCAGTGAAAAATGTTTCCGTTCAATCAATAAGAATTTTTTTTTACTTAACCCTTTTGTACCATTTCTTGGGCAGTCTGTTAATCACTTCTGTGCATGGCTTGATATGTTCATGTAACTCCTGAATGGTCCAAGTTCACTCTTTTGCTCGGAAGACACTATGGTGCTATGGATAATGTGAGTTACAATATAATAAGATCCCTACATTGACATACTATGGAAATGACTCCTGTGCAGACCTGGTAGATGAGGCTAAAAATATTAAGAACTGCTCTTAACTGTGAAGTAGTTAATATTCAGTGGTGCCTCCCCACGCTCGATGCCATAACTCCACTCTGTAGCAGTCCCATCACTATCAAACTGTATAAATCCTACATCTCAGTGATGCAAGGAAACCAGGTTTAGAGTACATCTTGAGTGATCTGCATAACCTGACATCAGGATGGTTATACTTCATGAATTCTGTTAATGTAATGACTACGTAAAGCCATACTGTGCACAACTTATTAATGGGACTGTGTACTAGATCTATGAATAACCCACTCAGTTATAGAGTTGTAAGAAAAACTAGAGGTCCTATTTTTTTAAACAGATGCATTTTCTTATAATGGTATTCAAAACAATACTGATTCCTATCAAATTATAACATAATTGTTTTTATTGAATAAGATATTGTTTCTTACTTTATTTAGTGTGTGTATGTAACTATTTTAACCTCTACGTGTGTTGCCTAAACTTTACTTCTCATGAGTGTTGTGTTGAATATTTAAAGATTATTACCTTCTATTTCAGTTTTAAACTACATACAGAACGGGTTTTGATATAGGAATGGGTTATTTTCAAAGAATTCAGTGTGGTTGGAAAATGGCAGTGCATTTTCTTTTTAACTAGAAAGTTTACTTTTAATTTCAACAGCTTATTTGGGTGTGGGTAGAGAGGACAAGGTAGGAATCATATGTCACAACATTAGACTCATTTAAATGGAGCAGGCCTGTAGAAAAAAAAAAAAACTTAAAAAGCAGCAGTAGCACCACAAAAATGATTACTTGACACTCAGCAAAAGTATAAGATGCACACATGTCAGACTACAGTTTAACTAACCTGCTAATCAGTACCACTGATAAGTCCTGGGGTGGACGTACTTTATTCTGTTTCATTTTATGCTCCTGTTCCATTTCCTGTCATTATATCAGAGAGTTTATAACTGGCTTAGTGAATCATATGAAAGCAAAATGTATTAATACTGTTCCACAATATTTATATAAAGAGAGGCATACAGAAGCCCACATTGATTTTTTAATAACTTCAAAGCTGGATCTTGCAAGCTTGCAAAGTTTTCTGTCAGATTGTTTGTCTTGCTTAGGCTAGGTGTATTCTGATTTGTCAGTTTCCCCTGATGGGAGTAAGATCCTGAAATACTTGACCTGTTTAAACTTTCTTATGAGTTGCATAAAAATAGGTCTTTTATCATACCAGGAAGTAAATGCTGTTAGTTTTTGCTCTGATAGATCTGGAGCACTTGAAACGGTAGTCCCAAGGTAAACTTTTCTTCCTGCCTTATTAGTAAGACATTAATTCTGCTCATTTAGTGGTGCAGACTGAATAGAACATCTGAGGCAGTGCAGGATTTACCACTTGTATATTCAATTGATGTGTGTGCCACTAGAAATCTGAATTGCGATTACAGAGTGCTGATATTTGCCTCTGTAAAGCACAAGATAGATGAATGAAGATGGGCAAGTAAACCCATTGGAGAGTTGAGGGATGTATCCCCCCACTAACAAAACACATGGTATGTACATTTCATGCAGAAGCAGCTGAAAGTGCATTTATGGACTGAATAACCACATTAAGAGATGTACCAAACTAGGCTATGATAGGACAGAATTAACGCTGAATTTTATTGTGTAGGATGATTATTTAGGTTCAAACAAGACCTGACTGTGAATTTTAAAGTAATTTATTTCCAGTTATAAGATATTGCACACTCTTCCAAAGGATAGTGTACTCCCTTGCATCTGATATAATTGTGGGTGGGGCAATAGATGAAGTGGTATTACATTATTTGTCCCGAAGTTTATTTTCCATATAATTAATTAATTTTATACAATTTTGTTAACTATGCAACTGACTGATCCAAAGATTGTCTTTCCACCATAAACAGGCAAAGAGGCAATACAAACTTCTAAAAATATTTACAAAACAGAATGCCTTCCAAGTTAAATTTAAAAAACATCATATCAAGCATTTATGGTTCAGTAATTACTATAGAACTTCTATTACATGAATATTTGCACAAATCAGGATATTCTGTGCAAGGATGTTAGCACTAAAACACTTCAATAATTATATGCTGTGCTTTTTTACATGTATGATATCTATACAAATCACTGCATTATTTACAGGGATACTGGCATTATTTATTTATATATTTCCTGCGTATACAAGTAAAGCCTGCTAACAATTTATTTTTATTTTCATGCATCGCCTAACTTCCATTTCAGAATCTAGCATGAGCATGCTGTGTGTCTTGTTTAAAATGCTGGCATCAAAAAACTTTTTTATTTCTTGGTGCCCTAGTGACAGACAAGCTTCCTAACCATTCTGGAAAAAGTAATCAGTAATGGCGTCCAACTTCTTGAGCAGATGTTTTTTCTGAAAAAGTAAAGGCTGCTAACAGTTTATTTTTTCAGGATCTAGGGAATTTTTTAATTTTGAAGTTCTGCATCTTTTTTAAGATGTGGGGAAAAACAGGCTCCTGGTGGTCCAGTGACAGACAAGCTTCCCAGCCAATCATGCTAGTGTAATCAGTATTTACATTCACCCTTCTCAAGTGGACAAGAGCAGCTATACCCCATCATGCATTGATGCAAAGATATAAAGTCATGCTTTGCACATTTTCCATGAAATAAGGAGACTAGCAGAATGGGATTGACAGTTGTCTATTTCAGTATCTGCAGAGGCAAAGGATTCATTTCCATTAGGTTCCTGTCTACTAACAGGAAAGGAATAAGGCCATTTAGATTTTTGAATTCTATTAGATTAGGGTTTTGGAAAGCAGAAGTTAAATTATAAGGACAAGGTGTGTGCTATGTAAACTGTGTATCTGAGGCACTTTGATTGGAAATAGTGGAAACATCTATGAATACCTTTGTTAACCTTTGTAGCTTGTGTTGATGTAATAATATTTTCCAGCAACTAGCTTGAAATTTAATTTGCTTGAAATATCAACTTAACTGGATGCATCATATATTTTTTCTGAATGTAATATGCATCATACTTAATACACATTTAGATACATACTCATAATTAGGTTTTATTTCTACTGCAGTTTAGTTCAGTTAGTACACATTAAAGTCTATGAGTTAGAGGATTGTCTGCATAATAGGTTTCTAATAAAATGTACCTCATTGTCAGTACATCCAAGTTAATGCCTTAGTACAGTAAGCATGTGTCTAAATTGTCATAAGTTAACACAACTGATTAGTATCTTTGAAAGCAAAAAACTTTATGAAGCACTTAGCTGTATGTGTAGTAATGAAAAATCACTACATAAAGTCATGAAATTTGTGTCAGAGTGGAAAAACAAACTTGACTCTTATGCAACCATATCTAGTTATGCCATAGCTCATAAAGTTTCTGAACTGAGTTTAATAGTTTTTAAGAAGAAAGGGAATAAGAATACTGAGGAAAACATTGGCAAGCAAATCAAAAATTAATAAAGAGAAAAAAATAAAACCATAGAGAGAGAGAGAGAGAGAGAAAGAGAGACAGAGCATCAAACATGAGGGTTCATCTGAAGGAGACTATAGCAATATTGAAGTTTCTTTGCATAATTCCTCTTCCACTTATTTAACTGTATTAACAAATATGGAGCCTTCACCAAGGGCTGACTGTATTGAAGGCAGTTTTATCAGATAAGTGGTGGTGGTGCTGTGGTAGCATTGTTGCCTCACAGTAAGACGTTGTCCTGTTCGATTCTCAGCTAGAGCGTCTTCTGTGTGGAGACATGCGTGAATGGGCGTACCTTCGTTGAAGGTTGTGCCTCAGGGCCGGCAACTCGGCATGTAAAAATCTACTGCCAATCATTAGCGGACCGGAGTTCCGCTGTGGTGACCCCTAACCAGGAAAAGCCGAAAGACAAAACAACAACAATTATCTTGAAATCGTCCCTTTAATAAATACCTCCAATGATTCTGTGAATACATTAGAGGACAAACCTAGCTTTATTGCAAAGTATCTCTGTATCCCCTTGTGACTCCCCTGCAATGGCCCAGTAATCAAGGTGCCTTAATCCTCACCACTGGCAACAGTGAGGGAAGTACACATTGGGAGGATGACAAGTACACACACAGTAAAGTGCAATTTCCCTTACGAGCACACAGAGATCAGTCAGTCTGGGGCTGGTTTCTGCCTCTTTCTCCAGATCCCCTATAAGACCCACACTGGCACAGCTATAGGGTTAAGATCTCAGCTGAGTGGTCAAGCCAAAACCTCCAGCACCCTCTCTGTCCAACCAGTGCTTCATGTCCCTGCCCAAGTAGCTGACACACACACACATACACACACACACACACACACACACACACACACACACACACACACACACACACACACACACACACACACACACACACACACACACACTTTTAAATTTGATTTATATACAAACACACAGACACTCCTGGGGAAGACTGGCACAAGTTTACTAGATATGCCCCCTTCTGCCCAGACTATAAGGTAGTTATCACTGCCACCAACCACTACTTATCAGCTATTCTAAGGCCCTTACAAAAGGTGCCGAATCCTACTGTATAATGTTACTATTATCCAAATGGTAAGTGTGACCAAGAGCAAGGCTATTGGAGTGGCTTATACAGTGTCACCAAATACATATGCAAGTATTCTAAGAGCTTAAGTATCTAAACAAACCAGCCATAAGTAAAAGGTTTAAATATATTTAATAATAAAATAACAAGACAATACTCAAACAACACAGTAATTACAGAGTTCAGAATCACTGGAAATATTTTAAAACAACATTGCAGGACAGTCTCAAATAAATACAGAAAACATCTAAACTAATCTTTACTATATTCCTATCTATATTGAAAATATACTATACCCTAAATAACTTACTTACAGAACAAGGCAAATGCAGATGATGGATGTTTCTAGGTCCAAGACAAGAGACAAAATGCCCAGTCTTTCTCCAAGAGAGAGTTCTTAAATTAATAATCAACATTACTGTTGTGTTAGTTCGGATGACATCACTCTTTGTCACCTGACTTCAATTCCCAGGCTAAATACATACTTAGAATTTAACACCTCTGTGTCAAAAATAAGTATCTCTCAGAAGTGTGCAGCTGCTAGGAAGTCATACAGCAATAAAAATACTTTTACATTTGAAACCTAGTAATTATTTCTGTTTCAAGATAATAGCAAAACCTCTAGCTCTAGACATTGCATCTGCTTGCTGCACTAAAACTGAGATAACACAATTGTAAAACACTTTACTTTTCAACTTATTTTCTTGAAGTTTTGCAAGTTAATTCTCTATGTTCTAGCTTCCACTATTAAAACATACATTTGCACAGGTATATAGTGTATATACATTTCTGTTCTTTTCCAGTAGGGTGCACTGTGGTTACATTCTTGAAGCTCAGTACATAACATACAGTTCTCTTACATTTGTAAGACAAGCATATGAATCATGTTAATATTCACAAATGACATATTATTTACAAAATTACAGATAACGGGGCTGGCAGTGTCACACCCCTCAACTTACAACAAACATGTAAAGGAGAAAGTATATGTGGTCATCAAAGTAATAATGATACTATGGTGCTTAGGAAACCAAATCACAGAAGCTTAAGTGACAAAGGTGACCAGATGACAGATCCAAGGAAGTCAAATTCTATGAATAACTGCCTGGATCCAAAGTTCAGTTTATATGTTACAGTGACTCTGATAATACTGATGGCATATAATTGGGAAAGCAATTCTGATATACTGTGACTCCATCCTGAAATATTGTGAAAACTGATATTGACTCTGAAAAAAAATTACTGTCTCTTCTATTCTTGATTTAGAAATGAGCTATTCCAAAAATCTGAATAGACCGTTAAAAGAAAAGACACATTACTATTTTTTTGACATTCTTTTAACTCATGAAAATGGTTGTACTCTGTGTCCTTGTATCATGGAAACATATAAAATCCATATTTTTTTCATTGAATCAATTCCTTTTCCTATGTGAAATGATCATTTGTTCACTAAGGCAGTCTTTCAACACATACTTTTGCAGTGTGCAGTGTATACTATTAAGATTTTGACTCACGGGAAGAATAAGTACTGGATGAAAGATTGTTTTCATGAGACAAAGTGCATATATCTTACTTATGTGGAGGTTACTTAACAAGGAAATGTTCAGATTATTTGTCTTTTTTAGGGATACCCACTATCACGGACTCTGATGTGATAAATATCATTATGTTCTAATATACTTTTTGTAATGCCCATAGTACATGAAACAAATGCAAGGAATTAAAACTAATTTTGAATAAAAAACATTACAGCATTGCTGTTATTCCTGGTGATACTAGATTTTTTAGGTTATGTAAAGAATTAATGCATATATGAACATAAGTGATGGATTACTTATCCTTATTAAAGACTCCATTTATTATAGCCTTGTTTCTGGAATGAATACTTGGAAGTTATTAATGCGATCATTTTAGGTCTTAGAGACATGTTATCATAGACCCAGCATCCGACCAGGAGTTTGTAATATATTTGGACTAAATACTTGATTGCCTAAATTGTATTTTATTGGGAGATTTTGATTACCCTTATATAAACTGGATAGACAGTTTGATGGATTCGCCACTTGCTCAACAATTTCTCAGAGTTATTACTGTCCATGAGTATACATTGTTATTAGACAAAAACATGAGGGGAAATAACTTGTTAAACTTGGTAGCAGTCAGTCTTGAATACAATGTTGATGGTGTCAAGGTAAGTGAATTCCTGGGAAGTTCTAATCATAATGCTGTCATGTTTCATCTAAAAAGGGTAAAATATCTAAATTATTTCCACAAACAAAAGAAAGATGGTAAACTTAATTTATCCTTGATAAAGGAAGACTTAAGGTTAAAGGATTGGTCAAGCTTAAGCAACCATAAGGAGACAGACTGTGGCTATATAGGTTTGGATTTTTTTTTAGATGGCCATTTAGAATCAACAGCTGAAGTAAAATACAAAGTAAATAATAGGAACAGACTTCCAAAGTGGTGGAGTTTCAAACTACTAAAACTGTATAGTAAAAGAAAACTTCCTGTCTTCGTATGAAATAAATCAATTAGATTAAAAAGACCTAATTTATTCTTGCCATTTGTGAAAGATTCTTTGATAAGCTCACCTCAGCCCCTTTTAACTCTTTGCCCTATCATTGCATGATCTTACCTTGTTTAAGAAAATGTCCAAATTTCATTTAGCAAAGAAGTACAAATGTACTTATTTTAGAGATGCAGGTTATATATTATATTCTGTGATCATGACACATGCCTAAGTATATAATTTGAGCTACAATCTAAAGGCTATCTCTGTCCATCCTAAGGCATTATTAGTTAGGCCACTGCTTAAGCTTACTGGCTATATATACTTTGTTTATGCCCACTGACTGTATTTACTTTTGATTGCATTTATGAATTTATTTACAGCCTTTCTGTGTTGGAGGGAAGCCTTCTAGCTTATCAGTGGGAGTGGTAAGCACTAGGTAGCCTATCTACCACAAGAGTGGTTTCTGGACCAGAAATTGTAGTTTATTGGCTGTTTGGCAGTTTTTCCATCTCTTTTTACTTAATGGTTTAAAAGCCCGCATTTGCACTTGTTTCCCATCTTTCCTGTAACTAGTCTAGTGCAGATACAGATTTGCTGTATCCAGGACTGTTTGTAAACTTCTGAGCCCCCAAGCCTTTCTGTGTTGGAAGGAAGCATTCTAGCTTATTAGTGGGAGTGGTAAGCACTAGGTAGCCTATCTACCAGAAGATCCAGGTACAGATTCTTAGTTTTAGCACTTGAATTTGCTTATTCTTGCTCAGCACTTGTTCAGAACTTGCTGTTAGCACTAAATAAGTTATAAATTACTACAGCACTCAACCTTCCTCTTTACCCAGAGGGAAATAGTTTTTGTACTTACTTTCCTCACTTGCTTAGAGAAAAACAGCTCTTGTACTCACTTTCCTCACTTGTCTAGAGGAAAGTAGTTTTTTATTCAGACATGTACAAGGGTCAGCTCCCAGTGTTCTCTCCTGTCTATCTGATGAATCTGGACATCTTGAGGCAATGTAGCAATTGCCTCATGTACACAGACAACCCTCTCCTCCTACCATCCAATACTACAACCTGTGAGAGATGAATTTATCTTGCCAGACTGGAGGTAAAGCTCTCTCAACCCATGACTGAACTTCTCAGTCAAGAGGAGAAGGTAAACACTTGCACCACACCACACTCATCACATAGTCCCAGTAAACCTACACCACCAAAACCCACACATAGATACACAAAAATATTCTCGGAGGGTCTCAGTAAGAATCTGCCCATGCAAAAGAGATCTCCAAAGCAGAAACGCAAGCAACTTCCACCCCTCAACACAACCCAAAAGACACATAACACACAGACTCAGTGTGCCACTCAACCACAGCCCATAAGGCAAAACAACGTGCCTAACACATTAGTCATAGGTAACTCTATAGCCAGGCACACTGATGTTCCACTCACAAGAATAGACAAGGAGAAGGTTACAGTTAGCTGCCTGTTGGGTGCCAGGATCTGCCACATAACGCACACACTCAGGTCACTCCACAACAAGGACAAATATAACTCAAGTCATTGTCCATGTTGGTGTGAATGACCTGAGATGTACCTCCCTGGACTACATGAAAAGAGACATGGAGGAGCTCTCTGATCTTGTAATCCAGGCAGGTATGACCCTAGCCCTGAGTAGCATACTACCTTCGATCAGAATGATACCGCATTACAAGGACAAAATGACTGACTTCAACAATTGGCTAAGCTTCTGATGTCATTCCAAGAGGATCCAGTATCTGTCTGCCTGGGACGACATGGTCGACAGACCACAATGCTTTGCCAGAGATGGCCTGCACCTGTCGCCCCTGGGATTCTGGATACTGGCTAAGGCTCTTGCTGCCCCTATAGTGCCTTTTTTTAGGCAAAGTTCAAACAACAAACTCACCACCGTAACAAATACAGGCAAGAAAAAACTGAGGGTAATGCTACTCAATGCTAGAAGTCTAAACCTCAAAATGCACTCACTCGAGGCACTCCTTAAAATGGTGAACATCGATATATGTGCAGTGACTGAAACCTGGTTCAAGGCTCCAGAGAGCAAGCCCGCATTACCAGGATATAATGCATACCATACCTTTTGGCCATCTAACCTGTACTGGAACACCAAGGGTGGAGGAGTGTCCATACTCCTTAATGATATCCACACCTCCAGGCTAGTTGCCCAACATAATGCATCCAAAATTATCCAAGTGCAACTGACTCTGGGTAAAACTGCAATCCATATTGTAGCTTGCTACAGATCCCCCACCATGCCCCAGGATTCCCACTCGTCCTTTCTTGATATACTGGAAAATATTAGAGTTCAGCCAAACACCCTAATAATATGTGATTTCAACTACCCCACCATTAACTGGGAAAACCACTCATGTACCAACTCCTTTACTCAACGCTTTCTAGAATTCATAAACTCCAATGCCCTGGATCACACCCCCACTAGGGGCAATAATATCCTAGACCTAGTCATTACCAACATGAGTGATTGATGTTCCACACCTGAAGTCAACTCCATGTTGATCAGATCTGACCATAAGTTAATCACCATAGATATCCACATCCCACCCCCCACCGTGCATTAAGAAAACCACTGTAAAAAATGTCTCCAAATCCAACTTCATGCTTCTTAAGACAGAAGTGGCAAACCACGACACGCATGCAGATGGACAATACACTTTCGACTGCTGAATCTTATACAAATGCACTCTATATGCACTTACACGAGTGCATGGATTGTGTTACCCCTAGCAGAACCAAGATGCTATCCTTCAGTAAAAGGAAGCCAATCTGGTGGTCCCCTGCTGTAAACAAACTCTACAAGAGAAGGAAGAAACTGTTGCAAAAGAGAATAAAATCCTATGAGTGGAGGAGCTCCCTAATCAGCCTCGGTAAGAAGCTGAGATCCCTCACAAAATCCTCCAAAGCCAGCTATGAAAACAAGATTGCCACTGACTCTAAGGACAACAACAAAGCATTCTATAGCTATGTCAAGAATCTCAGTGGCAACACCCAGATATGCTCTGAGTTACAGCACAATGGCACAAAATTACAGAACCAACTGATATCGCCAACATCCTAGCTGATAGGTTCAGTGCCAGCTTTACCCCCCTCACCCCCTAAAGGGCCCATATCCATACCAGAAGAATGCAGTGGCCCTGCACTCACAACTGAGCAGGTAAAAACTGTGCTAGCCAAAGCCAAGAACACAGCATCCATGGGACCGGACAACATTCCAGGCTGCGTTCTACACAAACTTCAGAACGAACTGGCCTCCCCCAACTAAGCACCATGTTCAATCACAGCCCCATGTTAGGCTTTGTACCTGCTGAATGGTGCACAACAACAGTTATACCACTCCACAAAGGGGGATCCACCACGGCCTCGGGAACTATCGCCATATTAGCCTGACGAACCTAATTTGCAAGGCTATGGAATGCATCATCATGGAATTTATAAACAAAGACATTGGTAACCTCCAGACTCTGGACCCCACCCTGTTCAGGTTTGTGAAGTGCAGATCATACCTCCTGAACCTGATCAGCTTCTTTGAAACAGTCACCAAAGCCATAGACCAGGGTAAGACAGTTCACATAGCCTATCATGACCTCACCAAGGCTTTTGACACCATCCCCCATTCTGGAATCATAGATAAACTCACTAAACTGGGTATAAATCCTTATGTCACAAGATGGGTTGCCAACTGGCTCACTGACAGAACCCATGCTGTAAAAGTTGCAGACTCCAAATCTAACTTCAAACTTGTGACAAGTGGAGTACCACAGGGTTCAGTCTTGGGTACTCTCCTGTTTGGTATCTACTTCTCTGAATTACAGGCTAACACAGAGGGCCTCTGGCTGATGAAGTTCGCAGATGACTGCAAATTAGATGCCATAGTCAAGTCTCCAAATGACATGGAAATCCTACAGAAGGGCCTCACTGAGACTGATGCTTGATGTCAGAGCCATGGCCTCAAGCTCAATGCCAAAAAGTGCACTGTCATCCCCTTTGATAAAAACTCGGTACCCATGACCTACCACATAAGCGTCAGTCCACTTAATGCCAAAGGTGTAATAAGAGACCTTGGGACTCAGGTGGATAGTAGTCTCTCCTTTGATAATCACATCGCCACAGTAGTCAGGAAATCCTTCTACATGACACACCTCATCACAAAAGAGTTCTCATCCAGGAAAAAAGTGGTCATTGTTCCCCTCTACTCAGTTCTCATTAGACCCATTATTGAGTACAACACCCTTTTGGAATGTACCTCACAAGACATCTGCAACAGCTGGAAAGGCCACAAAAATACCTCACAAAGAGAATTACAGGACTCAAACAGATGCCCTACATTGACCGTCTCAAAAATGTTCAGCTTTACTCCATAGCATATCGCCTACTCCGAGGTGATCTTTGCCTAACATACAAAGCTATGTCAAACCCAGAGCTGTTGGACATGCTACACCTAAAGAAATCCAAATTCCTCTGAGCTACACGCTCCAGGAACCAAAACATTGTCACCACAGTAAACAGAACATGCTGGAGGGATAGATTCCTGTCCCAGAGACTTCCCATACTCTGGAACAAGCTACCTATACATGTCAAGCAGAGTTCCTCATTAGCACTCTTCAAGAAAAATCTTGATGAGTGGATGGGAAATAGGAAATTCACCTCTGGGATCACTTTTATGGCTCTGCTGGACAGAGGCACAGGAAAATAACCTTCTTGGGTGGCTAAAGCTAGGGAACCTTGTTGGCTAGGCTTACATAGGCCCTTGGGCCGACAACGTAGTACCTACCAATGAACCTATGAACTTATGACCCAGATGAAAGCTAATACTAAGTTCTCCATCTCTAAAAGAAAATAAACCCTAACACATGCCACTCTAAGACCTCAAAAGAAATCTGTCTTCCACAATGAAATGAGCTCAACACACTACCTAATTTTTAAAGTCATGCAACCTCAATGCAAAAGCTCCAGTTTCCAATATAAAGGACTGAGAAAAAAAGTTCTGGGATGGTAATCATTTATCGTAAACAAGCAAAATCTTTCTTGCTGTTAGAAAAATATGTATTAATGTGTATGTTTAGTGCTTATTAGAAGCTAAAAGGGTTAACACATTTCATTCTATTTTATGTAAAGCTTAGTTTTGTATGAAACTACAAGATGCTTTTCAAACTGCAATATGCTTTCTGAAACTGCAAGATGCTCTCTGACCTAGTATTTGCTAGCACAGCAAAATTCATGTTTATGCCTTTTGGAAATTTATTGAGAAGCAGGTGATTATCTGCTAGGTCAGGAAAATAATGAATAGAACAATACTGTTTTCTATAATGTTATTGAACTTGAACAATCAGCTCTGTTCGTATTATGAAAACATGCACAGCTGCAGAAAAGATAGATACAGTTGAACAAAGACTGCTTGAAGAAATGAACTATAATCTGCACTTGCTTTGTGCTCGAATTAGCCATAGTACCTTGAATGGTAACATTGCATAGTGAGAATTTGTATCTAACCAGTGGTCTCCAAGGCCATGTTGTTTTTCTTAGGAAATTTTTTTTATAAACTTGATATTCCAGCAGAAAATCATGGACAAACAGCTGCTATGAAATAATATTGAAATAACTTGTGATTTATTACGTCAGCTTAGTAGGCAATGCCTTGTAAGAAATGTATAAGAATGGCTTCACTTCCTGATTCTAGTTAGACAAACTCTGTATTAGCACGTTTTTGTCTCCTTGCTGCACGATTAAAGTGCCTTTACCTGAACCTGCCATGTGTTGATCTTTTTGAAGTTGTTTTTCCTTTGACAGATTGGTCCTTCGGACCGAAAACTCTCACTTCGCCTCAGGTCAGATGGGCCAGGTGGCATGAAACAGTATGGAGAAGAGACCACATCAGTTCTTCTGCTCTGAAAGACCTCTGACTGAATTGTCGTTCAAAAGAGGCCAGCCACTTTTCTGATCTGAGACTGGAGGACGAGTTAACGTTTTTTCCTCGAACCAGGCGATCAATCACAGAGGCTCACGTAAGGTGAGATTTACTTTTTTTCTGTTTTAGATCAGGGACTTGATTTGTATCATCTGTCAGGAGATTTGTCTTGTACAAGTCAGGGACAGGAAGATTGCAGTCTTGTCATAGATCAGGGAAACAGAATAGGTAAGGCAGTTATTCTAGATAAACTGTGAAAAAGATAAATCGTTGTACCACGTGAAAATAAGAAGGATTACGTAACACTTTAACAGTTAGAACAATATGGGAAATAAGTGCACAAAAAGATCCCAAGGTCCACCATTAACTGAAGATGCAAAATATATGCAATTACAGCGTGCCGACAATGTTAGGTACTATACAAAATGGGTTAATAAGTATGAATTTGATGGCAAATTAGAAAAATCCTCACTTATTAAACTCGTTAAACAGCTTAAAACTGACGCAAAAGGTCAGGTAAAAAAGCAACGTCAATTAGGCATTCCTTAGGTACACAGGTGGATTGAGGAAGCAAACCATAGGGAACAGAAAAGTAATAATTCAAAAGATATGTTTCTAGATAAAGAGGACAATAATTTGGTAATAGCATCAGCCCCTCTGCCCCCTCTACTTCCCTTACCAGAATATGAAGCGAGTGAACAAGCTGGTTCACCTCCGCTATACCCGGCTGTCTCCGCGAAGCCAAGACCGTATGTCAGAGATCCCATCGAGACTAGGTCTCAAACACATAACTTAAGAGGGGATACTGAGTTATACCAAATGAACAAAAATTCACGAGCTATGAGTGAAGAAGAGATATGTCCGCTCATAGAAGTACCAAATCCTCAGGCAGGACAGGAAGGGCAGGACCCAACTCTCCTGGTATATAGACCGTGGACACCGGAAGACATCTAGAAAGCCACAGAGGGAATTCCCCATCCAAAAGTTAATTTTAGAAAATTCTTAGAAGACTTACATGGCATGAGGTTAAGTTATCATTTAAATGGAGAAGAAGTAGAAAAAGTAGTTAGACAAATTGTAGGTCCAGATTGGCACTTGATCAGTGGCAACTGGAATCCCCGTGATGCAGAACACAAGCCACTCCCACACAGCAACGTAGAACTGGATAACAAGGTCTAACAGACCGAATCTCTGAGAAATGGAAGCCTAGAGCAGACTGGACTTGCATTAATCAATGCATCCAACAAGAAGGTGAAACTGTTGACAGATATTATGATAGATTATTAGAGTGTTTTAATAACCATTGTGGAATGCAGGTACCTGAAGACCAAACACATGATTCCCCGTATGAGCAGCAGCTAAAGAATGCAGTTTTAAAAGGCAGTATTTTGCCTATAAGCAGCTTTATTACAAAGCACATGGTAGACCATCGTACAAGTAGATTACAGTCTCTACTTGAATATGCTAGACATGCCGAAAGGCATTTTAACAGTAAAAAGAAAAAGAAAGCCCAAGTGTTTTCTGTACAAGATGGAGCAGAAGTGTGTGTAGTACAGTCCGGGAAAAAGGGCAAGAAAAATGCCCAGGGAAACAAACAATCTGATATGCGATCAGAGGAGTTTGAAGAGAGAAAGAAAAAGGGTGAATGTTTTAAGTGCGGAAAAAAGGGACATTTAGCAAGGGATTGCAAGCAAAACAAGAAGGTAGCCATGGAAGATAAGGAGGGTGAGGACTGACTATATAGTCGAGAATCACTAGAAGGAAATACCCAAGAAAAGACAAATGCAAATGTGATAGAGGGAGTAGAGGATGTGATAGAAGAAATAGAGGAAGTGCAAGAAATCACAGATAGTGAAGAAAGCGAAATTTTAGACTTAGCATTATTGAGCCTAGAGCTCTACTTAGTAGACACAAAACCGGAAGTTACACTTCTGGTAGAGGGGAGGGAAGTAAAATTCCTGTGTTACTCAGGGGCATCACGGACCCTGATACATCCTTCCAAACTACCAGAAAATTCAGAATCATTTGATTACATATTATTGAAAGCAGCTAATGGACAGCTGTATCGAGAGCCACTCTCCCATAACATAGCAATAACTGTCCGTGTTTCAGGGATGACCCAGAAAAGCAAAATTGTTGTTTCTGCAAAATGCCCGGTAAACCTTTTGTGCAGAGATCTTATGCAGATATTTGGCATAGCAGTAGTTCCAGCTATGCAGGGTATGGAAGCATAGTGACAAATGGATACTTTTGTGGTGCGACCGGAGGGCGAAACATTTTATTGGTACAGCCAGGACTTGGTCACGACTGGTCCAGGGGCAGTAACCAAAGATCTGATGAATGTAGCCATCAGTAAGTACCCCTCCCTTGACACTGATAAACAGCATTTGTTGCACTGTACTCTGTATTATTGTAGCACACCAGGACCTGATAAAGAATATGAGCAAGAACTGTTTAGAAACCATGCAAACAGATTAGTATTACGTAATCTGTACTGGGACACAGAAGGGAACAGTGTAGTTAACTGTTCATTGCCCCAGGAATTCTTTGCACTCTATAAATCTAATCGATTACCACATGTTAGTTTGACTAAGGACAAGAATGTGAAATGGGCAGACCTAGGAGAAATAGTCACAAAGTGGGAAAAACAGACGGAGTTAGAATTGCCAGAACAGGGAGTACAGAAGCAGAAGTTAAATTGGATAACACAGACACATCCAGCTGTACACTTGCAGTGTAGCGAGGACAGCTGATTAGCACTCTTACTAGAAGAGGAAGAAAATGCCTTACGGAGCATACCAGAAACTCTCTGGTCAACAGGGAAATCAGATGTAGGACTAATTCGTACAGCAGGACCAGTTACTATCACACCAAAATCAGCATTTAGACCACAAAAGAGACAGTATCCCTTAAGGAAAGATGCAGAAGTAGGAATCAAACCTATAATAGCAGCTTTACTTAAGGAAGGAGTACTGGTAGAATCCCCTGATTCACCATGTAACACACCCTTATTTCCTGTCAGGAAAGCAAATGGACAATGGCATATGGTCCAAGATTTACAAGCTATAAATGACGCAGTAATACCTAGAGCACCTACGGTGCCAGATCCACACACCCTATTGAATGATTTGAAGCCTCAACAGAAGTATTTTTCTGTGGTAGATATTAGCAATATGTTCTTTTCGATACCGATACACCCTGACAGCCAACATTGATTTGCATTCACATTTCAGGGAAAAAGGTATACATACACGCGACTACCACAGGGATATTGTGAAAGTCCAACAATATTCGCACAAGAGATGGCAAGCAACTTGGCAGGATTTAGCCCACCAAGAGGCAGTCAGATTTTACTTTATGTAGACGACATCCTGCTGGCAGCCCCCACCCAGCAAGAATGCAGAGAAGATACCATAGCATTACTACAATTTCTAGCCACTCAAGGACATAAAGTAAACAAAAACAAGTTGCAGCTTTGAAGAAAGCAGGTTAAATACCTGGGATATGTAATATCCAAAGAAGGCAGAGCATTATATGAAGATAGGAAAATAGCAATTTTACAAGCACCCAAACCGACTACCAAGAAGGAAATGGTGTCCTTCCTGGGTACGACTAATTTCTGTCAGAGTTGGATTCCAAACTATGCCTTGGAGTCTGCTCCCCTGACCAACTTGATATACAAGAAGCCTATGGCAGCACAAGATGTATTACAATGGACACCAGAAGCAGAATCAGCTTTCTGCAAACTAAAACAATTGATAGCATCCTCATTAGTTTTAGGATTACCAAACTATCATAAACGCTTTTTCCAAACTGTAGATTGTAAACAAGGTTATATGACATCAGTGTTAACACAGCAACATGGGGACAAGCAACGCCTCATAGCTTACTATTCATCACAGCTGGACCCAGTGGCGCGATCCCTGCCTCACTGTGTACAAGCAGTAGTCGCAGCTGCAATGGCAGTACAGGCTTCCGCCTCAGTAGTGTTGTTCCACCCTCTCACATTGAGAGTGCCTCATGCAGTCACGATTATTTTACTGCAAGAAAAAGTAGCATATCTTTCTCCTGCTAGACATCTTTCCTGTATGACTATACTGTTGAGCCAACCTCATATGAAAAGTGAACAATATACATCTTTGAATCCATCTACCTTGCTCCCAACCCCTGCAGAGGGCACACCATACAGCTGCCTGCAGGAGATTGAGCAAAAAACACTGCCTAGAAAAGATCTAATGGATGTTCCCTTGGATGATGCCGAGGTGACATATTACGTGGACGGCTCATGCAGAAGGGGTCCTACAGGACAGAACCTAGTGGGGTATGCAGTAGCTTCTGATACTGAGATTTTAGAAGCAAAGTCTTTACCACACAACTTATCTGCACAAGCAGCAGAATTGATTGCCTTGACAAGGGCATGTACCTTGGCAAAGGGTAAATGTGTGAATATTTTTACTGACAGCCAGTACGCTTTTTCTACTGTACGTGGAAGAATAGAGGAATGATAACATCTACTGGTAAACCGATTAATCACGCACAGTTTATTTTAGATTTGTTAGAATCTATTCAGTTACCTCAGAAAGGAGCTATTTGTAAATGTGTAGCTCATACTAAGCAACAGGATAGGATTTCAAAAGGAAATGCGAGAGCTGATACAGCTGCAAAGCTTCAGCTTCAGAAATATTTCTTTTGAGTGAGGAATTACAGTCTTCTGAGATTTTAGATTTAGAAATGTTAAAAACAATGCGGACACTTACTACGAAAGTAGAAAAACAGAAATGGATAAAACGAGGAGCAATTCTTGAGAAAGGGCTGTACGTCTCCAAAGAAGGAAAACCGATATTGCCGTCTAACTTGTTTAGATATGCAGCTTTGTTGAGCCATGGGCAGTGCCATGTCTCAACAGGGGGGATGGTACAGTTAGTGAATCGAGTGTTCACAGCATATGGATTTACAAACTACACAAAAAATTTTTGTGCGGCATGCCATGTTTGTAACAAGTATCATGCACAAGGGGCGTTGAAGCCTAAGCAAGGGAGTTTCGCTCCACCACCGTACCCGGTCCATACTATCTGTATGGATTTCATAGAACTGAACAAATGCAAAAATAAGAAGTACTGACTTGTCATTATAGATATGTTTTCCAAATGGGTGGAAGCTTTTCCGACAAAAAATTCAGATGCAGCTAATGTTGCAAAAGTCCTTGTTAAAGAAATTATTCCTACATTTGGCATACTAGAAAAGATCTACAGTGATAATGGCACACACTTTGTAAATCAAACTATACAACAGTTGAGCCAATATTTCGGAATTTCCTTAAAGGACCATTGTGCATATCATCCACAATCCGCAGGACTAGTAGAAAGGCATAATAGGGTTTTGAAAAATAAACTTAGGAAGTCAATTAGTGAGAAATGAAAGAATTGGGTGTACTGCCTGCCTCTGGCACTGTTGAGCATGAGAACTGTTCCAAATGCAAAGTGGTTAACTCCTTTTGAAAAATTATTTGGGAGGGCATACTATATACCTCAGTGGAAACCTCTCATGCCTGCAGACCAGCAGGCCGACAGTTCACTCGCAGAATATATGAGACGACTTTTAAGTAATAAACAACTTTTGCAGTTAAATTCTGTTTCAGATAAAGAACAAACCAGACCATCGGAAGCAGCAGTAGTCCCAGGCACGTGGGTCTGGGTGAAAGTCATCAAAAAGAAGATTTGGACATCACTGAAGTGGGAAGGGCCATACCAAGTGCTACTGTCAACACCCACTGCATTCAAGATCACAGAGTGAGCGTCCTGGATTCATCTGACACACTATAAACTGGTTAAAAACTTTGAACTGGACAAAAAACTTGTCACTGTTACACAAGAACAAAATGACCAGATATGGAGGAAATAGGAATACAGAACAACCTCAGAAGTATTGCATGATCATTCTGTTAACTATACTGATAACATTAATATTTTTGCTGTGGCCTTTCCTTTTTCCAGCCACATGAGCTGAACTGAATAAACGTGATGCGTTGCTCATAGACTAGCATCTGAACTTTAACACTTACCAAGCAACTAAATATGTGTATGCTGAAACTTTTAATGTTTCAAATTGCTGGATTTGCACAGCTATACCAACAGCATACGGGGGATTGTTAATGACTGCTGTCCCCCTAGGGATCAATGAGACCTGGGGAAATTTGATTTTTGATACTACGACTGTGAAATCACAAGACAAAATAGCATTGTACCTGCCTGTTACACAAAAGGGAATTGTATGTTTTTACAAAAATTATACTGTTCAGCTAGGTTGGAGCAATTGTAATGTGACTGTTCCTTACAAGTGTTATACCAAAGCTAATAATGCAGGTTATATTTGTGATACAAACTATGACTCATATTTTGAATCGATGCACAAAATGGTTGATGAAGTACAACATAATCCTGTTCTTTTTAAACAACTATCTATCATTGATAAGAAAATGTTTCATGCAGGGCAAGTATATATTAATACTAAAGTAGAGAATTGTTATTTTGTGTGTGGGAAAAAAGCATACAAATGGTTACCTGAGAATTGGTCCGGCAGTTGTTTTTTGGGTTACCTGATTCCGGCCATACGACACACTGCAGTTTTGCCTCAGGGAAGAATTCAAAATGTCAGAGAGGTCACCAAAAAACCTGGAAATCCAATCAAGAGACCTGAGAATCCAGTGGGACGAATTGAAGCAGGCTGGAGAAACCATAACTCAGTGAAAAACAAAGATAAACTGACACACGTGGACTTGAGTGACACTATTATATTATGGGCAGGTATAGCCCCTGCATATGGTGCAGTAAAATCGATTTGGGAGCTGAAAAAACTGTCCAAACTTCTCGAAGTAATGAGTAATGCAACTTTTTCTGCTCTCGAATTAGTAACTGATGAACTGAACGCTATGAGAACTGTGGTGCTCCAAAACCGCATGGCTCTCGACTTCACCCTAGCAGTGAAAGGTGGTACGTGCACTTTAATAAAAGAGGAGTGCTGTTCTTATATTCCTGACAACCAGCATGAGATAAACAACCATCTTGAGGTGATTCAGCAAGTGTCGGCCATGACCAAACCAGGCTCAAACCCACAGAATTTGTCTGGGGGGTGGGGTAGCATCCTAATGAGCATCCTGATTGCCATTTGTGTGGGATTACTCCTATTAGGAGTGTGTGTTTGTTGTGGTATTCCCTGCATGAAAAGATTAATTAAAGATTTTATAGACATGTCAGTTTCTGAGACTTTGTATCAAAGTACTGAATTTGAAGAACTGTTGAAAAATGAAACACTTTCATAAGTTTAAACTGAATGACTCTCTTAACTGCAAATTCTGAACGGAAGAGGTTAGGAGAAGAAGCAAACTGTTTATGCTTTTGAAAATAGAATAAAAAGTATTAACAGGGGGAAATGTTAGAAAAATATGTATTAATGTATATGTTTAGTGCTTATTAGAAGCTAAAAGGGTTAACACATTTCATTCTATTTTATGTACAGCTTAGTTTTGTATGAAACTACAAGATGCTTTTCAAACTGCAATATGCTTTCTGAAACTGCAAGATGCTCTCTGACCTAGTATTTGCTAGCACAGCAAAATTCATGTTTATGCCTTTTGGAAATTTACTGAGAAGCAGGTGATTATCTGCTAGATCAGGAAAATAATGAATAGAACAATACTGTTTTCTATAATGTTATTGAACTTGAACAATCAGCTCTGTTCGTGTTATGAGAACATGCACAGCTGCAGAAAAGATAGATGCAGTTGAACAAAGACTGCTTGAAGAAATGAACTATAATCTGCACTTGCTTTGTGCTCGAATTAGCCATAGTACCTTGAATGGTAACATTGCATAGTGAGAAGTTGTATCTAACCGGTGGTCTCCAAGGCGACGTTGTTTTTCTTAGGAAGTTTTTTTTATAAACTTGATATGCCAGCAGAAAATCATGGACAAATAGCTGCTATGAAATAATATTGAAAGAACTTGTGATTTATTACATCAGCTTAGTAGGCAATGTCTTGTAAGAAATGTATAAGAATGGCTTCACTTCCTGATTCTAGTTAGACAAACTCTGTATTAGCACGTTTTTGTCTCCTTGCTGCGAGATTAAAGTGCCTTAACCTGTGTGTTGATCTTTTTGAAGTTGTTTTTCCTTTGACACTTGCTTAAACCACTAAAGTGCACATAACAAAAATTATGCTTTTTTTGCCAATATATCATTTATTATATCTGCATCAATACAATTCCATAGCTGCATAACTGTGGAGAAAAGCATACTCTCTTTGATCACACTAGGTTAATGAAATGCAAACATACTCTTTAACTATTACAATAGCAAGTCTGGTTTGGGAAAAGATGCATTGTGGAAATGGAACTGGGGAGTTAGTAATCAAGGATCTAGATGCCTGCCAGTTATGGGATAATCATAAATCCATACCATAACAAATAAAAAAGCTAAACTCCTAAATGACATCATGTAACCTAAAGTATAGTAAACCTGAATCCCTACAATTAACTTGTTCACAAAACCTGCTTCATCCTATATTCAGTATTCTTCCACAGAAAAGCAGTATAGAAATAGAGCCTATTGAAATGAATAGGAAAACATAAGCTTTTATTAATGTATATAAATAAAAACATGTAAATGTAGTATTTGTGGACATATCTCTCAACTTGCATGTATTGAAAATGGGTACAAATTCCCTTAAATCACAGATACATCCAGTGAAAAATCTGGACATCTAAGCATAAAATTTGAATGCTAAACAGAACATAACTCTTTCCACTTGCAGTAGGAATGTGGGATGCTAATCAGAAACACGTGTTTAAAATAAGAGAGAGTGACAAAAATGATGGAACATGTAAGTACATTATCAAAAAGACAGTACAAAACCTATAGACTTCAATGAGCTGTACTACAAAATTCTACCGCACATGTGTTTGTGCTTCTGGAAGAGGGAGATGTAAGATGTGTGCGCTCCTTCTTTACATTATTAGTGATTCTAGTATGTTGGTCAAGTGTAGACTTTTATGTGTACTAGACAGCTTCAAAATACATTTCTGAATGGGTAAATCAAACATTAAAATAGGGCATACCTCCAAAAATAGATACACCATACACCAGGGTAAATCAGGCCTGAAAATACGTATGTTCTTCCAATAGGGACATTCGAGAGGTCTATTTGTAGAGTTTGCTGTTAGATAAATTACAAGTCTTGTACTGTAATTGTGTATTTCATGACATGTATATAAGATATATATATATATATATATATATATATATATATATATATATATATATATACACGTGTGTGTGTATGCACAGTTTTAGATTTATTTATCTAAAGTATAAAATATATATATACTACTACATTGTGTGTGAAAATAGTCTCACAGCAAATGGCTAATTTACAAGGTCTTAACTGCCAATTGTAAACGTGAGCAGCCTGGAGAGCTAAATTCAAGAAGTCAGTTCTTAACATAGTGGTTAATCTGAAAAGATGCATGAGGTCAGAGAGGGTCCATTCAGCATAAACAAGAGGAATGTAACCCATGGATTACACTTTGTACAAGTACTTGTTTTTAGAGCTGAAAGTTTGGCCTGGGAGAGGCTACTAGCATTGCAGTTTCCTTGGGGTCTAGAGAAATCATTCAGCCTTGAATATTTCTTTTGATTAAAGGCAACCTGTCTCCTGGAAGGGCTGTGTGGACAAATGCTGTCTCAAAGGTACTGTTTTCTATTATTTTTGTATTTTTTAATTTATTTATTTTTTGAAACTGCAAAGTGAAGTGTGCTATTTTAGTTTGTGGGTACAGAATAAACCTGTGTTTTTATATATCCCCTGTCTCAAATTTCTAAGTTTTAGTTCCTTGCAGTTCCTGTACTGTCTCATTCAAACCATATTCTGTGCTGTGTTACTGTGGTTGTTGTGGTCATGACATGGGTTTGCATCCCTAGTAAAAGTAATTGAGAGGTTTGTGAAACCACAGACGGAGACTTCCAGAAAGTGCTGCAGCTACAGTAACAGTTGATTAGGCTGACCAGTGTGGCTGCCAACCCCAAGAGTGTTCTATCTCTGAAGAAACAAGACAGAGAGGATGACTTTAAATCTTGTTAAGTGCATTTGAGTTCAATGCCATCACAGAAAAATAAAGCTAAACAGAGTGGCAAGAATCCTGCCACCCAGGCTGATAACAGAGACACTAAAAATATATATGGACATGGACATGGACGAGGCTGACTGCATGAAGTATGAGAAACCTGAGAAATAACTGTTACATGTACAAGCAATAAAATTATATAACTGAATGTTTTTAATGTATATCAACTGTTAAATGTACAGATGTTTTAAGTCATGCTTGCACCTCACAGTAACTGTATATACAATATAAAATTTTTAGCATCAGACACGTTTAAAGGAGCTTCACCTGGTAATGTAAATAAATTGGCACTGCAAAGTGATCCCAAAATATCTGTTAAGGTGCTAACTTTAAATAATGCTTATTAATTGATGACCCAATGATTAAAAATGAATTAACTGCTAACAATACTAAAATGGCAATAGGAAATGAAAGCTTTTGTGTGAAACATAAAATACCAAGTAATGTGTTCATTTGTTACACATATGGGATAAGTAGCAGCATTCTAAGTTATATTGCTTTAAATGAGGTTGTTGCAATTTCTAAGATAATTTTGTCAATATATGTCAAGCAGACTAGTAAAATATACTGTATTTTTAGAACAAAGGGTTGTTTGAACCCTGCTAGATTCTAGAGGCATTTTCCTTTGCCAAACATTCCTTCTAATTTCATCATAAAATGGAGGTAGCATGCATTCATGGGGAAAGAAAAGAGTATCTCTTTATACATGTAGAAATTTGTATTATGTGTGGAAAATTGCTACATGTCATATCTGTAACTCCTGATTTTACTCATGTTGTAATGTTAAAGAAGAAAAACTACCTCATTTTAAAGCACTGTCAAAAAGTAAAAGGACAGAGATGCTACTGAGACAGTGCATCAAGTTGAGATATCCAGTAGCTATAAGAATGGAGGTGGGGGAAACAACGTACTGCCAGTCACACTGAAACTGAAAATCAAAATCAGGAAGAGAGAGTTAGCACAGAAACTACAAAAGGAACCAGAAATTAATTACAGTTAGACAGTGAAAAGGATCCTATATGTTACCAGAATCATGATAGAGCATCAGAATATCAAAAGTGTAAGCGATATCAGTATAGGAACTGAATATAAACTGATAAGGAGTGGTGAAGTAAAAATCATTGTAAGACAGAAGTCAGTACAGGGACTTAAAAGTGTGAGCACAAAAACTGAGACAAACATAGCAATAACATTTGGATGAAGACCCCCTGAACTAAATAAGTGCAAAACTGAGAGATGCAGGAGAATGTAGTCCTGAACCTATTTCTACTAGTGTAAAGCAATGAAGTTGTCTGTAAGCAACAGGAATTTGAAAACCAGGAAAAAGTAAAGCTGATACTAAATTTTGATCAGACGTACCCCTTTGTAGTGAGGGAGCAAAATAGAAAAAGAAAAGAAGGTGAGATGCTATTATCTACCTCCACTAAGGTAGAGGGAAATAACGATTTAAAAAAAGAGAAAGCTAAGCAGGTTTGTGATGCGAGCAGAAAGAAAATAAAAAGAAGGAGATTTTTGTTTAGAACTATCGTTTACAGTAGAAGACAGAAGAAGTGGCAGTGTCAGCAGTTTTAGGGGAAACAGCTACACATTCCTTCTCAAGGCAGATTGCTGATATTGGTGTAACAAGCAAGTAACATGAACTTTAAAAAGGCACAATGGGAAAGTGACACATAGAGCAAGAAAATATGGCTAAGATTGCTGGGGGAAAAGTGAACAGATAGCATTACTTTGTGTTAAAAAGTATTAAATAGTAGAAACTGTGGGTATTCCCATTACTACTCACCCTTTTTAATTTCTCCAGGTCTTTTGGGTTTCTATTACCATGACGGGAATGGACCCATTCCTAAGTCAAAATACGATTAAAGTTCATGAAATTAGTATTGTTTCAATTTTTGATGTCAGCCAGAAGTGCTCTTTGCAGCACCCATAATGTAGCCAGTAATGACTCCTTCTGCAAGTATGGAGTTACATGTTTTGGTAACATATCTAAATATGATTGTAGATTCTTTTTTTATAAGACCCATTGCTCCTATTACTATTGGAACTGTCTGGGTATCTTTCTTCCACATTGATTTCATTTCTGCCTGCAAATCCTGATATTTTATGACTTTGTGTCTCTCTGTACACATGACACTGTAGTCATTGGGTGCAGTGATTTCAATGACCAATGTTACGTTTGACTTCTTTTCTTGGACCACTATATCCAGTTTTCATGCCTCTATCTTTTGAACTGTTGCTAATGGGTGATCCCATGTGATGTAGACCATCATTTTCTGTGATGGTTTGTGGCTCATGTTTCCAACGTTTTTCAGCTACTTCAGTACCATAATGTTTACACAATCCCCAGTGCAACAGTCTTGCCACATTATTATGCCTTTCAGTATACAGTCCTTCTGCCATTAATATGTCACAACCAGCAATGAGGTGTGCGACTGTTTCCAGGGGCACATTTTTTTGTTCTCAATTTTCTGTAGAAAGTTTTATAACATCTTCCTGCATCACATTCTCTTCAATTTCATCCTGTGTCATCCGTTGTTTTGTCATATGGGGACTCACTGGTCACTCCTCAACATTGACTGCTCCAGAGTTGCCACAGCTTCCTGTTCCTTCCCTTGCTGTCCAGCTTCAAATAAATGTTTATACTGGTTCCCTGTGAAAGGCTCCAAAATATCTTCATATGGCAACTGACCTGTTGCTTCCCATTCCACTAGTTTCTCCTTAATTTGGATGCCTATTGCTCTACCCTGCTGTGATGTTTTCTGAGTTAGATTTGCTACACTGAATGCTTCACTTTGCAGGTACTCCATAACTTCAGTTTTTATTTCTTTAACTTCTCCATTACTGATCTCCTTTTCTACTTTTCCTCTTTGTCTTATTTTTTGTATTGTAAAGTTTTCCATGTTCGGATTCCTTTCTCTGTATTTCTCTTCAAATATCTTTGGTGCTGCTCTTTTTGCACTGATTAGTTTTGCTTTCTCCTTTACATAAATATTACATCATATTAAATCTCATTTTCTGTCCCATGTCCATATTTCTTCTTCAGATGTTTTCTTCTGAACAACTTCTACATTACTTTTACCTGACATCCTTATTTTTAATCCACATCAGATTATATGTTTTGAATGCTCTTCTTGTTTTTGCCTAAAATTGTTAAATGTTTTTATCTTTTTCTCTGTATAAGTATTTATTTTTTTTTTGCATGTACCTGTTTTCGTCTGTATTAGTTTTTTCTCCCAGGACTCCATTGAAAACGGGTTCTTTTGGCCCAATGGACTATCCTGGTAAACCAACTGCAAATAAATAAATAAATAAATAAAGATGTCTCCTGATCTTCCTGTTTCTCTTTACTTTGGGGACTTGTTCCATCATGCTGTGATGTAACCTGTGTTAGACCTTCTACACCAAATTGTTTACTTTGCAGGCATCCCATAACTTCAGTTTCTATTTCTTTAACTTCTACTTTACTAATCTTCTTTTCTACATTCCCTCTTTGTGATATTATGTACTTTATTGTTAACGTTTCCATATCTGGTTGCCTTTGCTTATGTTTCTCTTGGAATACCTTTGAGGCTGCCTTTTTTGCATTGATTAATTTGGCTTTCAACTTTGCATAAATATTGTACCATATCATATCTCATCTCTCTGTACCCATGCCCATATTTCTTTTTTATACTTTTCAAAAATCTCTAAGTTTTGTTGTTTATATTTTCGTACTTCCTCAGATGTTTCTTTTTCCAAACAGATCAATGTTTCTTGGTGTATGTAATGTTTTTCACAAATCTGTTGTATTAATGAACATATTTTTTTTATCTGAGGCTTCTGACAGTTTTTCTTGTGGAAGTATTTTTCTTTCCTCTAATTTCTCTCTCAATCTTTTTGTATAGCTTGTATCTGGAAATTCTAGGCTTTTTGCATAATAGTAACAATACATAATTCTTTCTTATCCTCAACAGTCTATCATCTTTATGGCTGCTATTGTGAGTTAAATGATGGTATTGCAGAATAATAAAGAAGGAATCGAACTCCTAACTCTGTTACTAATGCCAAAACATTATGGGATGCTAATAATGAAGCTGTATAATAGTCATGTATTAGGAGGTTCACCCGGGCAGTAACAAAACTAAGGAAATGTTTTTAACCAAATTTTACTGGTCAGACGTAATGAGAGGAGTAATGAAATCATATGTTTCTTGTTTGGAATGTTGAAAACTATACCTCATTATGGATATAAACCTCACTTGATGCCAATATCTGCCCTTTAGGGGAGAGTTGACATAATGTTAATGCCTTTCCCTCACAGATACAAGATACAAGGTTTGGGTCGGACCTCTGGTTATTGGCTAGGTTTATAATAATCTGTACACTGATAGACTAGTATTTTCCTATGAACCTAAGAAGGAGGTTTCCAGTTGGTATCAACAGAATTCTCTTGTTGAGATGGAGAATGCTGATGGTTAAATCTGTCTACACTAATTTGTATGCATGTATGTCAATTCTATTTATTAATGTATTTACTTTATTTTATTTCATTTTAGGATTCAAGTTCAAAGTTTATTCTGCCATTGCCTTTTGTGTTTTACTTATTTTGCTTTGTTTACCAAGGTATTGTGCTAATCTCAAGGTCACTTTTAGTCACAGCCTAAGAAAAACATGCAATAGATATACAAAAATAATGAAACAGACATATGGCAAGCCTTGATTCAAATAACAGTATAAGGCAGAAAATGGCCAAGTGTGCAAGTTATGGGACAAAAGTGCAAGGGAAAAGCCATACATAGATTATCACTGTGGCAGAACATTGCTACTAAAAGCTGGGGGATCCTTACAAGTGGGACAGGAGTTAGATTGTTAGGCGTTTTTATGTTTAGGAGAAGAAAGCAGTAGCATGCTCTCTTTTTAGAGCTAGTGGGCTTATATTTCTTCAAATGGGCAATTTATGTCTCCAAGAAAAAGAGTCTATTTTCATTCCTTTCCTAAATTACAAGCTCCCCTTTCTGACCACTATTCCATACATGCTACAAAACAATATATTGTTGGAATTAAGTGTTTCTTTCATTCACAGAATAATACAGCCAAGATAATGATGGATGTAAAATAAATCCAAACCAGGTAAAAACATTTCTTCTTTTTCAGTTTTTCACTCCAGAATCATCTCCTGTGAGAGATTAGATAATATCAGAAGATTTATTGTTCAAAACAGAATGGTATTGTACCTGATAATGATAAACAGATGTAAATATATTACTCATACCTCTCAACCTCATAGCACAAGAAATCTGGACAAAGCCTGAAATAACAGGGGAACTAAGTCCCAAAAATAGGGTCAGATTTTACATATTGTTCTTATAAACTTAGAAAGTTGCTTGAGTAGCAGGATTTGTGTTACCATGTATTTTCTGAAGGGTATGAAGTCTGAAACTCAAATGTTTATCATTATTTAGTGACTTCATTCTTCATTGATTTGCAAGAACACAAATTTTATGAGGAACAGACCAAAAAATATGAGGCAAAAATCTGAGCATCCTGCATAAATCTGGACAGTTGAGAGGCTTGGTATTAATCTCAGAGTTCATATGTTCATAGGTAAATACTAAGCTAACTGCCCTTGCAGGCCATTTTAAGAGTATCAAGTTTCCCTTTTGATACTTGAATATCATGAAAAGAAGAAAGAAATAGCCTTTGAAATCCAAGCAGAAATAGTTTGCTTGGAAACAGCCCATCTTAAAGACTTAGGATGAAAGGAAACAAACAACTGATCAGATTTTCTGATAGCTTTAGTCTTATCCAAATAAAATCTGAGCTGTCGATGCATGCCCAAAGTATGCAACACCCTCTCACTGTCAGATTGCAGAGAGGGGAAAAAAGCAGACAAATTAATAGACTGATTAAGTGACAACTCATTAACCACCTTAGGCATAAAACAAGGATTATTGCGCAAGGGCACCTTGTTCTCATGAGATATCAAAAAAGGCAGACGAAACATAAGGGCTTGCAACTCAGACACCCGTCGGGCAGAAGTAAGAGCAAATAAAAGAACTATCTTTCAAGAGCAATGTTGCAAGGAAGTTGAAACAGCAGGATCAGAAGGAGCCTGAGTCAATTTCTCCTGAACAAAATTAAGATCATAGGGAGGAGGAACAGGCTTCCTGGGGGATGGGTTCTAATATTAAGGATGCCTTTAAGAAAAGAAGCTAAATGAGGAGATAAAGGCAGACAAGCAGAAAAGCTGATAAGCGGACCTTAACAGAAGAATAGGCCAAACCAGCACTGAGCAAATCACACAAATAAGAGAGAACCAAAGGAACTTCCACAGTAAGTGGGACCATTTTACAAGAGAGATACCAAATAGAAAACCTCTTCCATTTGGATAAATAAGATTTCTTAGTAGTAGGTTTCCTGGCCTCCAGCAAGATCTACAGCACATCCTGAGAAAAAAAGGTGTCTATGAGGAATCAAATCCCTATCACCCACAGTGTCAGTTGACAGGTGGGTACGGATGAGATCTCCCTTGTTTTGTATGAGTAGATCCACCCTGTGAGGTAACTTGTGATGACTGCCCTTGGCTAGATGCAGTAGTAGAAGGAGCCAGTGCTGTCATGGCCAAAAGGGAGTCAACAGCAAGATTTTGGGAACATCCTGTTGAATACTAAACAGGACTTTTGGAATGAGAGGAAGAGGAGGAAGGGGAGAGAATGCCTAAAGAAACATCCCTTCCAAGAAAATGAGAGACCGTCCACTTTCCACACCAAGGGACCTAGAACTGGTACAAAACAGAGGAAGCTGATTGTTCAGAGGGGAGGCAAAGAGATCTACTTGAGGAGTACCCACAGTATCTCACTGGTGAACAATGTCCAGAAACACATCCCTGTGAAGCATCCATTCATGGGATTAAGTGAAGTACCTGCTCACATTGTCTGCCACAATGTCCTGACCTGAAGGAATATAAACTGCCTCAAGAGTCACTTGATACTTGACAGCAAGATCCTATACCAGAAGTGACAAGCTGGCAAAGAAGGTAAGATCTTGTTCCCCTCCTGCTTTTTGATATACCACATAATTGTGATATTATCTATGTATATTTGAGAGGCCCCAGAGAGAAAAGAGGATGAAAGGCCTGAATATCCAGCATAAGACCTCTTATCTCTTTGAAGTTGATGTGCTCCTTATCCTGATGAGGCAACCACGCTCCCTGTACCTTCAGGGTGCCAAAAGTTAATCCCCATCCCACATCTGAAGTGTCTGTGAACAGATCTTGAGAGGGAAGAGGAGGATGAAAAGGGAGCCCTGGATTCAGTGACAACTGCTGAATCCACCACAGAAGTTCCTTCTTGACACAAGGGAGAAGAGAGACTGTAAAGTGTAGAGGATGCATATGTTGAAGCCACACCAACTTCAGAAACCACTGGAACTTCCTCATGTGGAGTTTGGCTACAGAGAACATCGTAATGGTGGAAGCCATGAAACCCAGAGCTCTCAAAAACTCCCTGGCTGTAATGGAGGCCAGGGGAAGAAGAGTTTGACAGTAAGAAATGAGAGTTAAGGCCTTTGGAGGAGGCAGGGATGCCAGCATTGACACTGTCTGAATCCTGCAACCCAGAAAGACATGATCTTGAGGAGTCAGAGAATACTTTTTGAAGTTTATCGTGAACCCCAAGCTCTGAAGAAGAGAAATGGCAGGTGAAGATTATGCAAAAGGACCTCTAGAGAGGATGCCTGAATCAGCAGGTCATCCAAATAAGGAAATATTTGGATCCCTTGAAGCCTTCAAAAAACAATCACAGGAGCGAGGCATTTAGTGAACACCCTTGGAGCAGTAGAAAGGCCAAAGGGCAAAGAACAGAAAAGAAAATGCCAGGAAGCAAAAGAGAAAAGCAAAAACTTCCTGAAAAGAGGATGGATCAGAATACAGAGATAAGCATCCTTGAGATCCAGAGACACCAGAAAGGCCTGAGGGAGCAAAAGAGGAAACAGAGTCCGAAGGGACAACTTCCAAAAGGAAGGTACCTTTAGAAAAGTGTTTAAATGAGAGAGATTTAGAATCGGTCTCCAAGTACCCTCTTTTCTGGGTACTAGAAACATTCTTGAATAAAACCCATTCTCCCTTTGGGACACAGGCACCTCTTGAATAGTACTTTGAGACAAGAGATCTCGAAGAACCTCTGGGAAAAAAGGAAGTTGTTCCCCAGGAGGCTGATGAATGCCCATAAAAGGAGGATGGGATATCCACACCATGAAGTACCCCCTGATGAATGGTTGACAGAACCCAAGACTCCTGGGTGATTTGAAGCCAAATAGGAAGAGAAAGAGAAAGGCGAAGAGAAAGAGGAATGTGGCTGGGAATAGGCAGTTAGTCACACAGCAGCTGGTTTGTCAGGAAAGGAAGGCTTTTGAATCCCTGCAGTCTGAGTGGCCCTAGCAGGAGGAGCCCGTTTACCACTCTTTTTACATTTAGCAGGAGGGCTAGATTGCCTATGAACAAAGGATGGCTTAGTAGGGTAGTTTCTCTGAAATTTAGGCACAAGAGAAACAAACACATGTTTAAGTTCCTATAAGGCCTTCCCCTTGTCCTGAAGAGACTTAAACAAACCAGCAGCTGCTTCCCAAACACTTAGCCTTAATATCATCAGGTAAAATTGAAGCCTAAGCCAAGAACACCTCCTCAGTACTGAGCCAAAAGCAGCAGCCCTAGAAGAGGCATCTGCTGCATCATAACTGCATTTCATGGAAGCCCCTAGCAAGGAAAGAGCAAAAGCCTTGCTCTCAGAGTCTGGAAGATCAGAAAAAAAGCTGACAAGCCTGAGAAGGAAGAGTCAACACATACCTAGATATATAACCCTGATAATTAATTGCCCTAAAAGCTAGGGTAGCTGAAGAATAAACCTTCTTATCCAGCGTGTCCATGGTGCTGCTTTCCTTATCAGAAGGCGGTAACTTGGACAAAGGAAGCAATTGAGATGGCTTATCAGAGGCTACAGACACCACAGAGGGGTCAGCAGCAGGACATTTGAACAGAAAGGAACAATCTACAATCCCCTATAAAACCTATCAGACTTCTTGGGAGCAGGGGGCAGAGAATAAGGTGATCTAGAGGCATTGGAATAAACATCCAGTAAAGGAGCCAAAACAGGAGGAATGGCCGCAGGTTCAGTAGATTCCTTCTGCAGTAACTCATAGTACCTCTTATGGGTATCAGACACTTGAACATAATCCCACTTAAAACAATTCCATCAGCTTAGAGATTGTGTCCCCAAAGGAAATTTCCTCGGAAGGACTATTATATTTCTCTTCCTCTGACCTATAGTTTAAAGGAGAAGGAATCTGAGTAGAATAAGTAAGGGATTCTTCATCAGAATGCAACTCGTCCTCAGAAGAATTCAGTTCCCTGGGCCTTTTAAGTGGAGAACAGGAACAAGGAGGTGCAGGGACCAAAACCCCCTTGAAGAGGCCTTAATGATAGTAAAGCATTAAATAACCTCTAAGTAAAGTCCTGCCACTCACTTTTGTGGATCCCTAGCAGCAGAAGAAACATGTTTAGTTTTCTGTTTCTTTTTTAAGGGAATGTCTGCCCTAGAAAACTGAGAAGGCTCTGACTCAGGACTGCATTCAACAACAGTAGTAGGAACGTCTTCCATAAGAAGAATCTGCAGAACCTCCCTTGACCCCTCGGAAACCATCAAACAGTAGTTCCCCCCTGAACTCCAGAAACAGATGCATGCAAAGCCCTGTCGGAAGTGCTGCCCACCAGATCCTCACCGGCCTCCAATCCGGACGTGGAAGAGAAATCTGACAACACAGTCTGGCGAGTCTCTGGGTTTGTAACAACCCCAGGTGAAATACCTGGCAGAGGCTGGACAGCAGAAGATTCCAGTTTTGCCTTTTTCCCTGACAGCTGACCCTCTGGCCAGGAAGTTCCATCAATTGTGTCTCTAGCCAGAAGCGTAAGACACTGGTTCTCAAGATACAATAAAAGGGAAGAAAGCCTACTACAAAGGGTTTTTGGGATGAGTGCCTGGCAAATAGAACAAGACGTATGGTAGTGAGAAGCACCAAGGCACAAAAGGCAGTTATTGTGGTGGTCTTAATGAGGAATCTGTCTCCCACACTGGCACTTACCCGTCCTGGATGACATTAACCCCAAACAGCACAAATAATTCAAGAAAAAGAATAAAACCCCAATTGGGTACTTATCTGCAACTGTGAGGACTTCAGCAAACAGGATCAATCACTGGAATACAAAAAATGGCAGAAAATGAATGCAGGGAAACAGGCCAATGGTTAGAAACAGTGTTCAGACTGGCAGAAAAAAAGCTCTGAGGATGGTATGGCTGAACATCACCTTTATGCCCTATGCTATGCAAGGAGAATTTGGGTAACGTTCAGCGTACCTTAAAGCAATGGTAGGCTTTTGTAGACCTGCCGGATGATGGGCTTCCATGGCAGGGAATCTCTTAAGTGATGAATACTGCAGCATTGAATGTAAGGACATTTTAGGTATCTGGAGTTAGATTTTTTTTTTGCATGCATCCTGCCTGTGTTTATGGCATTTTCTTTTAATTTTCCTTATATGCCAGTCTATTTAAACGTGACTACTTATTTGCAGTATTTTCTTTATTATTTAAGTAAACTTCATTTATTTATGTTTCAGCTCTTGTGATTGGTATTGTACATGTATTTATGTAGTTTTGTTTATCTTAGAAGAGGGTGACCATTATTTACACTGTGGGTTAAAAAACTGTAGGGCATATGTCTTCAATAATTTCACATTTGGTTTACTTAAGAGCAGACAGGTAACTGGCAGTTTGACTTTTTTCAGAGTGGTGTCAGTACTACCAGACTGGGAAGAAAGCCTGGGGCAGTATTCTGCCAGCCTTCCCTGGGCTATGTCTGTATACATTTGTGTGGAAGGGAAGACAGTTAACATGGATAGTGGTGTGATGGGAGACATTGGTTCACAGACAGAGTGGCGTGGCTCTGTAAGACAGCAGTGTGCAGTTTAATTTGGGTGTTGAGTTTGGAAATCAATACCAAGAACAGCAGTGCATATTTCCTCTATGATCTTGGAGCCAGATTTAATTTTTAAAGTAGTTATTGACACAGATTTGTGTGTACTTTCTTGCTATCACTTCACCCTTTGTAGAGACAGTGGTTCTACCTCATCCTTCACCTTGGGTGATAGTGGTTCCACATACTGAACTTCTCAGATTCTATACCATATGCTGTTTTTCTTTCTGCTGCCTGGTATCTACATTTTGAGTAAAGAGGATGAAATAGAACATACCCTGTTCTCAAAGTAACAGAGAGTGGAGGTGTAAACAGAGAAACAGACAGACAGACATGGAGATAGACAGGCATACTTGATGGTTTATATCCACATTTCAAAGTTTTAAATGTATGCATATACTGACCATCAAAGCTGTTTATAAGCAATCTTTCTAAACAACTTGTCTGTTAGTTATACTATGGGTAACTAAGTTACTAGTGGTTTCCACTCAATCAGCTCTGCTTGTCTTCTCACCTCTCCACTATAACATTTAAATTATTTCTCAGAAAAATATTGGCCCTCTTCACAGCATAGACTTATCACCCAAACCTTACCATGTGACCTTTGTAGAGGGAGTGACAGTGCAGCAACTCTTAAAAGGCATGACTTCATGAAAGAAGTTTGTGAAAAGAGTATTAAAGTGGTTCCTGCTAGCTGGAATCACCTGCCCATGGAAACACATAAAGAAGCAAAATACCTCAAATTTAGGAAAAGGATTATTCAGCAGCTAAAAAAGTCAAAATCCTGGTTATATTTTATTGATAAGGACTAAACCATGTATACACATCATACACCAAGATAGACAAAGAGCAAAATAGCTGTACATTTCCCTGTAGTTTAGCTCGGTCCATAAGTACATTGCAACAACTCCAAAACTCCACTGTGTAATTAAATACAGAGTTCCTTATGATGTTTTGGTGATATTATGAATGTTTAATATTCCACTGCTATTAAACTTGAAAAACTTCTAATGATATTATAATTGCTATGTATTGTTATATCACAATGACTTTATCAATAGTTTTATATAATCTGCATCTCCAAATACTCAGTTGAACATATTGCATTTTCTGATATGTAATAGTATCAATTGTTGTTAATGTCATAAGTGTTATTCCTATTACTGTTTATTGCCTAACTGCCCAGGTTATGGCTGACAGGGGACTTAGATCAGTCTAAGTATCTGGTTAACAAATCAGTAAATAATATCCCATAGCAGACATTGTGCCAAATCTGCTACAACACACACTGATTATGCCAGATAGCCATTGCATCTTCTTTGCTGAAAATAAAGCATTTGTGTTACATGAAAGCAATAGCCATGCAATGACAAAGTATTACGCCAAACATCTCATGCTGGCTTAATTAACAATTCTCCCTTGCAACTGTGTGCCCCAGACCTCTTGGGGAGTACAAGGCACAGCAAAGCAATGGGTGAGGAAAAAGGGGGGATAACCCCTGCTCAACATGGCACAAAATGCAGTAGGGAGAGAGGAAATCTCATACCGCTTTACCAAAAATGCAGCCAAATAATACATGTTTCAGCCTTAAATTGCCTAGAACACCACTACCCTCACAATCTAGCACAAGGGGCATTTGAGTCAAGTCTGTTAAAACACACACTGACCACACCACATTGCTACTGCAAATTTCTTTACTGAACATAAAACATTTGTGTAACATGAATGAAGTTATCATGCAATGACAGAATACTGAACCAAACATTTAATACTTATACTATGTGGCTCCATGACAACCTTGTACATGTCAAAACTCTTGACACTTGAACCCACATGAGCACAGCTTCTTCACCCGGTTGTACTCCCCAACTTCAACCAGCTAGTTGATAGGTCCAGAAAAGCAGGGGGCAGGGAGGGAAATACCCTTTATTGTTAGGGCTTCAACATAAAATAAAAAATTGGATACTTTTCATTTTTTTTTATGTTGTTTTCTTTTTTCTTTTGAATACTTCTGAAACACAAAGAAAAATTTAAATTAAGCAAATCACAATCAGTATCCAATAAATGGACTCCATCAGGCTGAAACCAAAAAGAATCATTCCTAGTGCTCAACCACATGAAAGCCCAGGGTTGAGGATGCCAAAGAAAGCCTGTTTCAAAAGGTTTTGTGCTGCCACTGCCAACTGTATAGCTGTCAGATTTCACCAGTAAAGAATCTGAATGATGACTGACCAACAAATAATAGAGTTAAGGGAAACAGACTGAGCTAAAAGAAACATCTTAAAAATCTCAGACAACAGGTGCCTCTTGGGCAAGCGATCAATGTTGTTTCCACCTAAATGAAACAAAATCAAATATGGCATTCCAGTCTGCTGAATTATTTCTTGCAGTTTTAGTAAAAACTGAAAATATTGCAAACCAGGAAAGCCCCTCCAAACCACTTTGACAGAGGTCAGATCCAAGCGAAAATTAAGGCCACTGGCCCAGACCATAGCTCTCCTGGCTGCCAGTAATGTGCAGGAATGCTAAACTAAAACCACACATAAGGCACCTGCAAAAGAGATGAACACTAACAAGAAGAAATACCAATGTAATGTATTTAATAAAGACATTAGATGACCAATGCCCAAGTCACTTTATGACCCCAATAAACTGGACCTCCCTAGCCTAGTCAGTAGCTCTCCCAATGTGAAAAGAATGGGGTGATATGTGGAGGCTGGAAAGATTTTGCACTTGAAGGGCTTTACAAAGTATAATACCACACTTAAAGGGAATGAAACTTCTGAAGGAATGTTCTAGAAAAACTATCTCCCTAAGTGAAATAAGAGAACACAAGCTAAACAGAGTTTTATCCCACTGTAGTTGGCACAGAAATAAAGAAGGATGAGAGGCAAGTTTGCATAAATACCCCCAAGCCTTTTGATCCATCTTAGAATGCTGGAGCCAAAGAGAAGCAGCACATCAAAAAGGCAAATATCTCCCCAAGTTAAATGAGGTAGCAGCTCACCCACGTGAACAACCCCCCCAGTACCCCCAGATGGATAAAGTCACGTAGGTGGCATAGATTAGATAGTTAGGCATTCATTTATAGAAAACATCAATAATAATTAATAATAAGCTCTGATCAATAGGCCTGTGGCTATCTGCCACAAACCCCAAGGTGTTGCCCTAGCCTAACACCATTCTAGGCACTAATGAACTTTTTGTAAAGTCTGGCAACCGTAACATTTTTGCCCAAAAGCTAAGAGCAGATAGTTGAATATGAATACAACTTTGCCATTTCACTACATGAATACCTAGAGACCAAAAACTGGCAAATTGGTAAAAAGAGACTAAATTCTACATACTGAAGGCATGCTTTCATAAAAATGGTAAAAGGTTAAAAATAGGGGGCCAAGTAAGTTCTCTTTGCACTGGCTGCCAAAGACAAATATATCAACCGAACTACTAGTCTTTGCCAGTCATCCATTTGAAGTAAGGAATTGTTGCAGGGTTTATTTGTGCTTCTCGTGCCAGTTTTCTAAATTTTATGACCTGCACACAAGAAAGGCAGTCTGCTAATGTACTGTTTTTTCCTGGGACATGCAAGGTTCTGAATGACGGGTTTGAAATCAAGCTTTTTAAAATAAGCGGCCTTAAAAGAAGTTGAACTCTCTTGGATTTGGATGTTCTTTGGGCTAAAACATGAACCATAGCCATGTTGTCATAATGAAAGACTACCTTCCTATGATTGTGTAGGTTGCCACAAACAACAGATGCTATCCAAAGGGCATAAGCTGAAGAAATGTAATGTGTTTCAAAACCACAGGGCTGCAGAAAACCAGCCAAGGAAGTAGGCACCCATGGCAGTAGACTCTGCTGTGTCACAAAACAAGACTAACTATAGAAGTAACGCAGTCGCTTTGCCAGTACGCAGTGCCATTGTAATGTAATGTAACAAAAAGGCCTTCCAGGTGTGAAGATCCTATTTGAATCTTCCAGGCAGTCTTACCCAACTGGGGTTTAGTTTGCCTCATTTTTAAAGGTTGGCCAATTAATGAAAAAATGGCCTGCCCAGGGCAATTGCCCAGCAAGCAAATCTGAGCAAACCCAAAAATTCCATGAACCTGCTTCACCCTAAAACTTTTAAAATTTAAGAACTGTTGTATGCACATCTTAAGGTTCTGTGTTTTTTCATGGTAAAGTCTAAAAGAAGAGGTGGAGACATCAGTCTCTAAGCCCAAAAGTCCAAAGGCTTTCTTAGGTCCTTATGACTTCCCTTTTGAAAATGGAAGAACATAACTTCTTCTTCTTTCAGCTGCTCCCGTTAGAGGTCGCCACAGTGGATCATCTGTTTCCATTTCCTCCTGTCCTCTGCATCTTGCTCTATCACATCAACCACCTGCATGTACTCTATCACCACATCCATAAACCTTATCTTAGGCCTTCCTCTTTTCCTATTATCTGGCAGCTTCATCCTTAGCATCTTTTTCCCAGTATACTCTGCATCCCTCCTCAGCACATGTCCAAACCAATGTAATCTTGCCTCTCTGGCTTTGTCTCACAACCTTCCAACCTGGGCTGACCCTCTACTATACTTATTCCTAATCCTGTCCACCCTCATCACACCCTTTAACTCTGCCATGTCAAGCTCTGACTCCTGCCTTTTTGTCAATGCCACTGCCTCCAACCCATATAACATATCTGGTCTCACTACCCTCTTGTAGACCTTCCCTTTTACTCTTACTGGTACTCGTCTGTCACAAATCACTCCTGACACTCTTCTCCACCCACTCCATCCTGCCTGTACTCTCTTCTTCACCTCTCTTCCACACACACCATTACTTTGAACTATTGATCCCAAGTATTTAAACTCATCCACCTTCACCACTCTACTCCCTGCATCCTCACCATTCCTCTATCCTCCCTCTCATTCACACAGATATATTCTGTCTTAGTCCTGCTGACCTCATTCCTCTTCTCTCTAGGGCATATCTCCACCTTTCCAAGGTCTCCTCCACCTGTTTCCTACTCTCACAACAGATCACAATGTCATCTGCAAACATCATAGTCCACAGGGACTCCTGTCTGATCTCATCTGTCAACATGTCCATCACCATTGAAAATAAGAAAAGGCTCAGAGCTTATCCTTGATGTAATCCCACCTCCACTTAAATGCATCCTTTACTCCCACCACAGACCTCACCGCTGTCACACTACCCTCGTACATATCCTGTACCCCTCTTACATACTTCTCTGACACTCCCGACTTCCTCATACAATACCACAACTCCTCTCTAGGCACCCTGTCATATGCTTTCTCTAAGTCCACAAAGACACAATGCAACTCCTTCTGATCTTCTTTGTACTTCTCCATCAACACTCTCAGAGCAAACATTGCATCTGTATTGCTCTTTCCCGGCATGAAACCATACTGCTGATCACTAATTATCACCTCCCTTCTTAACCTAGCTTCCACTACTCTTTCCCATAACGTCATGCTGTGACTGATCAATTTAATCCATCTGTAGTTACTACAGCTCTGTACATCACCCTTATAATTAAAAATCTGTACCAAAACACTTTTTCTTCATTCCTCAGGCACTCTCTCACTTTCTAAGATTTCATTAAACAATCTAGTTAAAAAATCCACTGCCATTTCACCTAAACACCTCCATGCTTCCACAGGTATGTCATGTGGACCAACAGCCTTTCTATTCTTCATCCTCTTCATAGCTATCCTTACTTACTCCTTGCTAATCCACTTTACTTCATGATTCGCTATCCGCACATCATCCAACCTTGTCTCCCTCTAATTCTCTTCATCCATCAGCCCCTCAAAGTACTCTTTCCATCTGCTCAATACACTCTCCTCGCTTGTGAGTATGTTTCCCTCATTATCCTTTATCACCTTTACCTGCTGCACATCTTTACTAGCTCAGTCCCTCTGTCTATCCAATCGGTACAGGTCGTTTTCTCCCTCCTTAGTGTCCAACCTTTCATACAACTCTCCATACGCCTCATCCTTAGCATTTGCCACCTCTCTCTTTGTCATGCACCTCATCTCCTTATACTCCTGTCTACTTTCTTCATCTCTCTGACAATCCCACTTCTTCTTCGCCAACCTCTTTCTCTGTATACTCTCCTGTACTTCCTCATTCCCCCTCCTTGTCCTCCTTCCTCTTTCCAGATGTCACACCAAGCACCTTTCTAGCCATCTCCCTTACTAGCTCTGCTGTAGATACCCAGCTATTCGGTAACTCTAAACTGCCACCCAGTGCCTGTCTTAACTCTTCACTGAAATCCACCTCACAATTACCCTTTTTCAATTTCCACCATTTGATCCTTGGTGCTGCCCTCACACTCCTCCCCCTCTTCTTGATCACCAATGTTATCCTACAAACCACCATCCTATGCTGCCTAACTACACTTTCCCCTGCCACCACTTTACAGACTCTAATCTCCTTCAGACTGGCCCTTCTACATAAGATATAATCCACCTGTGTGCATCTCCCTCCACTCTTGTATGTCACCCTATGCTCCTCTCTCTTGCTAAAATATGTATTCACCACAGCCATGTCCATCCTTTTCGCAAAATCCACTACCATCTGACCTTCTGCATTCCTTTGCTTAACACCATACCTACCCATCACTTCCTCATCCCCTCTGTTTTCTTCACCAACATGCCCATTGAAAACTGCTCCAATCAACACTATCTCACCCTTGGGTACAGTCATCACCACTTCATCTAACTCACTCCAAAATTTTTCTTTCTCATACATCGCACACCCAACTTGTGGAGCATATGCACTAACATTCATCATTACAACATCAGTTTCCAGCTTTATAAACATCACTCTGTCCGACACTTTTTTCACCTCCAAAACACTCTTAGCATACTGTTCCTTCAGGATAACCCCTACCCCATTTCTCCTCCCATCCACACCATGATAAAACAATTTGAACCCACCTCTGATACACCTAGCCTTGCTCCCCTTCCATCTGGTCTCTTGCACACACAATATATCAACCTTCCTTCTGTCCATCATATCAGCTAGCTCTCTCTCCCTATACCAGTCATACTGCCAACATTCAAATTTCCAACCCTCACTACCATAGTCCTAGCCTTTACGTGTCTTCGGGCATGCCTTACTCCTCTTCTCCTCCTTCGGCCAACAGTAGCCCAATTTCCGCCAGCACCCTGTTGGCTAACAGTACTGGTGGTGGTCATTGTTAACTCGGGCTTCGACCGATCCGGCATGTATATCTATACTGTTGTCCGCATGTATGATTTGGCAACATTTTATACCAGATTCCCTTCTTGATGCAACCCTCCCCATTTATCCGGACTTGGGACCGGCACAAAGAAATGCACTGGCATGTGCATCCCCAGTGGCTACATAACTACATGAAGAAATTAAGAGCTGAAGCTGCACCCAACACTCCCTCTCCCAGAAACAAAAATGTAATCTAAATAATGATGCCAAACCCAGTACAGGGCAGAACTGAATTTTTCAAACATGGAACATTCCACCCTCATGGTAATTGCTGTATTCACAAAGTGTTCCCCATTGATGCACGTACCCAAGGATGGCCAATCTTCTTGCCAAATGAAGAGAAGTTTGTGGCCGACACAATGTCAGCCTTTGTCCGTCAATAGTCATTAAACCTTCTAATGATGTCATTGGCATCCACCAGAGTTGAATACTTGACCTTGGCATTGAGTCTGATGATGCTTTTGTTGACCAAAGTCCCAGTAGGAAATAGGTGATGAAAACCCTGTACTGTCCTGGTGTACTCTTTGGGACTAGCCTTGGCATGAAAGTTGAAATCTGCAGAAGGGGGAGGGTAGAGAAGAAAATGGGCTTAAGGCCCTGCTCTCTGTAACTTATTTTAAAAGGAGCTCATTCGATATGTCTAGATTACTAACGGTGTAGATTGGAACCAATACAGAACTGAAGATCTGTCCTTGTCTTTAGTGGGGAAACCAAAGGAAAACTCACAAACAAGTTCCCTTTTAACTGCAAATTTAGGTTAATTAACCAAAAACTGGCTTAACAACTCTGGTTTAACTGGAAAAGGTACCCTGTCATCTCCTGTGGGGAAAGCCTCCTCCCCAAAAAGGCAAGGCATCTGTTGCTGTATTATTAGGGGACACACCAGGAGGTGGATCATCAGATGAAGGGGCTCTTCTGCCCTTCTGTCTAACCATCCTTAGCCCAGCACCTTAGGACCAGGTATCTATTGCCACTATGGGAACAAGAGTGTTAGAAGCAACAAGCACACCAGGCACAAAATCCATTTTTATATGCCCAACATGCTTTCAACTTACTACAGCTGTCTTCTACTTGTTCCACTGCAGGCATCTGATCTTGTCTGCCATGACCCCCAACCAGGTGTCTACATGCTTCTTTTCCCACCTAAGAGCCGGGTCTGCTGCCTTTATTTTCCTAACCTTTTGATTATGCCACATCCATGCCAAGCCCTTTTGAACTGTTGAGCATCTTTGAAGGATTTAAAATATGCTGATATGGCTAGAAACTGATTAGGGCTTTCTCCACTGTGACGGCCATAAAAACATATCCTAAAACCCCATTATCACAGTTATGAACCTTCACCTCACCCTACCTATTTGCTTTTTACCCAAAGCTGCCAAAACTGTCATTAGATCTTTGTTCCCTGAAACTTGCATATCCAACAGTGTCTGCACACCTTCACTATCTACCAAATGAAAAATATCTCCATGTTCACCTTTCAAAATCCTGTCCCTTAAAGCTAATGGGGTATGTGAGATAATGACAGAACCCAGGGTAAGAGTAATAACCAACACTTTAATGCTGTTAGTCATGTGACTGCCATGAAAAAGAATTGATATTTATGGCAAGGTCTGCAGAACTTCCACAGAATCAATCACACTACTCCCCCTCAAAAATCATTTTCAATGAATAAATCGAACTGTCTTGCTCTGTCTCCCTCACCTAAATTTTCCAGAAAGCTTCCTAAATATTCTTCAGATGTCTGAGATAAAGCAACCCCCCAACAGGCAAAACACTAGGAGTAAGTGATGAACCTGCTAGCTCTTCATGTAGTGGTGTAGGGAACCAATATTTCATTTTTGGCCATCTCTCTTCATCTTTTGTACCCTTGTGATCTCTGATGCTTCTCCGGTGTTGCTGCTTCAGGCTGCTCCACTGAAAACTGTCCTGCAAGTAGCCTCTTGCCCTGGGTGAGTGTGGGCAACCTGTAGCAATTCTGATCTGCTGTTGCTTCAGCTTCTTCAGCAATTAGGGTCTTAGCTTGAGTTGACATGGCGTCCCGTCTAGTTAGGAAATCCACCATGCCTGGTCATCACAAAAAAAAATAAGTAAATAAAAAAAAATATGAAATAACCAGACATTATCTTCTCACAACCCACTGTACAACTCTTATGCTCGAATTATATTAATGGTGTGTAACTGAGGGCCCTCTTCCAAGACCACCAACACAGCCAATAAAAAACCTCACCTGAAAATCTTATTGAATTGCCTACAAATCCAGAGCAGCTGTTACTGGAACTGATAGCTTGGCAAATAGCATTGAATAATTTCAGTCAGTAAGGAGAAAACTCTAAAAAGTACATATCTTGACTGCTGTAAGACTTTCTATCTGAGCTATAGCAAACTGTCAGTAAGTGTTCACCTTTTTCTCATTTCTTTCACATCGTAAAAAAGACACTGTTCCTAATTCAGAGATGCAAATTGTGAGCTATGTGTAAATCTGCACCATGCCAGTAACCACTCTGAACCAAAAGTACTTCATTTACTTCATTTTCCATTCTTTCTTTGGCAGAAATTTTTTTTTTTAAATGAAATGAAATTGACCTGTTGATCAAACCCAGGTTGTTGGCCCTCCACACTACTAAATGTTAATCTACTATAGTTTTTTGTAATTAACAATTCCTTATTTTAAGTCATGTAAGTCTTAACTTGTGAGCAATATGAGGTGACCTGGTGAAGTTTCTCATGTTATTTCACCAAAAATTCTGCAAACTAATATGTGTACCAGCATTAAACAGCCTGGCACACCCCCACCCTAACGAATCTGGCACAAACATCTCTGCAGGGGTAAATGGCATTTAGCTTAATCTAGTACTGTTGACTCACAAGTAGAGGTTCCAGCAGTGTTGTCAGATAGCAAAGCTTATATGGATGGACAGACAGATGAATTAATGACAAGCTACCTGTGCAGAATCTGTCTGACTATTGTAATCACCTGAATACTACTCTCTTTTTATATACCATATGACCCCCCCCTCACTGCATAATTATTCAAATGGCCATTTCATAGCTGTAAAAAGAGAGAAATCCGGTTTTCATTTTTTTTTCTAAACAACAAACTCTACCTCTCTGGCAACTCATTACATGAGAATAAGTAATATTGTTAAAACTAGCAACATATACATAGCTAAAATAGTATAGCATCAATAACCAAACACTCCACAACATCTAATCCTAATTCTATCCCTGGCAAACAGCCAATTATCATCACATTTACTTTCACCTTCAAACCCGTGTCCACATCCTATGCAAAACTCTTAATAAAATTCAAATCATGCTCTACTTCAGCTGATGACTTTCAAAGCGAGTACCTTAAAATAGCAGCTGATAGCATGGCCTAAGTATTTCAGTCTATATCAATAGTTCAGCCCAGGAATCCAACATTCCCTCTCTCTGGAAAATGTTACACATTATTCCTCTGCACAAAGAAGGACATTCAACAGACATTACTAACTTTAGACCCATAGCAATCTCATCCCAGTGCTCCAAAATACTTTCAAAATGTATTCAAAAACAATTACTAAGCTAGCTCCTGCAGAAAGAACTCCTATTCCCTACACAACATGGCTTCCATCATTCCCAAAGTACAAACACTGCCCTTCTAATCTATATAGATACTGCGAATAAAGATAGAGATAATGGCAAACTAGTCTCCTTATTTCTAGACATGTCTAAAGCCTTCAGCACTGTTTGTCACAGGAAACATCTACTTCAAATGTCCCCGTTAGGTTTCTCTCAGCCCACCCTTCTGTGCTTCAAAAGCTGCCTTTCCAATAGGTATCAGTCAGTAAAATGGCACTCCACCCTCTACCCATACCTCCCAGTCACCACTGGTGTACCACAAGGCTCTATTCTTACTCCCCTCATCTTTGACATTCTCAGCAACACTCTCCATGCATCCATACCTCTCAACCTTTTAACATAAGAAATCTGGACAGAGCCAAACTTAACTTTGTCCTTTGGGGTTGAAAGCCCCCAAAATAGGGACAGATTTTAATTATTGCTGTCATAAACTTAGAAAGTTGCTACAATAACAGGTGTTGTATTAACATATATTTTCTAAATGGATATGAAACCTGAAACTCAAATGTCTATTATTTAGTGACTGCAGTCCTTAGTGATTTGCGAAGAAAACACATTTTATGAGGAATCGACCAAGAATATGAGGCAGAATTCTGGACATTCTTTGAAAATCTGCACAGCTGAGAGGTATGTACACACTCACACAACAGACCATCCTAATGTAGTATGCTGATGACTCCACCCTCATTTGCACATCTGACAACATGGCGTACCTCTAAACAGCCAAAGAAATATGCTTTTGTAACTCACAAATCATGTTCAACCCTAAAAAAACTAAACTACTACATTTTTCCCCAAATCCCTTTCTCATGAAAAAAAAATGTAAAGTCCTCTCTTTTGATAATACAATTGAAGTCTTATCTCATAACAAATAATTAGGGATGATAGTGAATGATAATCTTAAATAAACCTGCATACACAAAATTGCATAAGAAAAACTCATTAAAAATTAAGGATGCGTTAGAGAACCAAAAACTTTCTCACCAATGCAACTAAAACTATACTTGCCATTAGTTATCGCCTTTCCACAGCTCTTTATGATGCTCCTATCCATACTAACCTCCAGGCATCACAAAAATCAAAACCTGAATAATGCTATAACAAAGTTGCTAAATTTGCAGCAAATACCCCCTTCAGAACCTACCACTGTATAGCACTGAAAAGCCTAAATTGGTTAGAACTACCCCATCAACTGACATATACACAGCTTCTTCCCAGCTATAAAATTATCCGCCATCCATCTGCTTGTCTAGCACTAAACAACATTCTACAGAACTATGTTCCCAATTGGTTATTCTGATCAAATGGCCAAAAATTCCAGTCTGTACGCAAACCTATCAAATCTGCTGGGCATTATCTATACTCATACCATGTTGCTAAGGCCTAGAACTCCTTACCTCTATTTGTCAGGTGAATACCCTCGGTCCCATCCCTCAAAACCATTGTGAAAAACTTCCTAGCCAAATGCCATCTCTGTTCTTGCTCAAAACCAGTTTAAACTATAACCCTAAATGTGAAGAAGTACCTACTCATGCCTTACATCTCCTTACTCTCCTTTCTACACTCAATTCTTTACTTCTTTCAATTTCTCCCTCCCCTGGCTTTCTGTCTAAATATACCATAAACCTGCAATTCCCTCATTTCATATTGCAATTCCTGTTTGTGTTATACTAACTTACTTTTAATTTTTCTGTAAACTGGCTAAAATTTCTCTCAATATGAAATCATCATATAACTTGTATCTATTCTTAACCAATGTTTTCATATTATGTTTAATTTGGTATAATTACTTAAACCATATATGTGTTTTGTATTATTTTTGAAGATTAGAAAATGATTGTTCTTAAAATGTTTTGTAATACTTTGAAGATTTTCCTCCTGGGCCTCTGGTGAAAATGGGCTCCTACCCAGTCGGACTTTCTCAGTAATCAAATATCAATAAATAAACTAAGTACTTTGTGCATTCCAGGAGCATAATGATCAAAAGATGTTTTCTTTAAAACTGTGGCAGTCAATTTACCTTCCTTTCTTTCTAGTCTAGTAGCAAGATCTGCAGATGTAATGGTTGTATTACATTTCTGCAGCAGTACTCTCAGGGTGAATCTCCAGACTGTAAAGGATGATCCAGTTAAATCTGGTCTAGGTTACATTAGTGATGAACTCCAAAACCTAAACGGCAAAGTGGCCAAAGCCAAAATAAATAAATACATTGTGCAATTTACCTTGAGGATAGAAAAAATGTACACTAATAAATCAACTAGTATTTGCTGATTTCTGTGATTTGTTTGGACACCATCTTCCAATCAAAGAAATATCAACAGCACTGCTCATCAAGCAGCTGAAAATGGATAATGTGTCCCCAGTAACTGTCAGCTGAAATTCTAACATTTTAAAATGTAGTTTTCCTCTTTTGTAGCCTGATAATAATGCTCTGGTTGTATGATCATTGTACCTCATTCACCCTGTACTCAGTGACTTACTTGGTGCTGCTGGCCGCATGTTTATATGAAAATGTAATCCAAGGATTTGAATCTAGCTATTGCATAATCTCAGTTCTATAAGGGACATGGAGCCCATTGCACATCACTCTACATCCTTGACTGCTCAGTATAGTTTAACTTAAATACATAATTTTCCCGATGATGATGACTCTAAGTGAACTTTCCAAGTGCTGATCTAGAGGATATTGGGGGGGGGGTATGCACTTTCTTTTTGTGTTTTACTGACCCTTTGCCCCCACTGAATAATTGGATTTACTTTAGGATTTCATCATAACCCATTCCAGTTATGTTACAAATTCAACACTATTTAGAATGAACTCACAAAATAGGCAAGGAATGCTTTACTGTGTTGCATCGCAGGTTTCTTTGAAGTGACTTATTAAATTTTGAATAAATCTTTAACAACGTAAAAAGCAATGTTCTGTGTGGGCAGTACTGTAAGAAATACCTCTTCTAGTTTTGGTGTACAAGGCTTTGCATATTGTGGAACCATTCTCACACCCATTACAGTTCCCATATTCTGAACATAACATTTCTCATTAAAGCTGTTACATGTCGTAATGAATTCTATAAGTTATCCAGACAAGTTGGAGCAATGCCTTGATGTTCCGCTTTGTCCTTTAAATATTTATGACATATACAGTAATATCATCCTTGAGTGGGATGTTGTCATATAGTGAAGTCAAATAATATTAGCTGGCAGGTTAGAATAATCTGACAGAATGCAAAGAAAGTGAGCCTTCCCTTTCACTGACTAGTGGATCAACCACCTTTTGCCAAGGCATCCTTGCTTATTGTTCTTCTTGGATCCCTCGTTTATGGATTATTGATAGTATGTAGAAGGCTTTCACCGTAAGCTGATGGGGACTTAAGGAAGTCACCTTGTTTAAGGTATAATGAGCAAGGAGTTAATAAGGTCCCCAATCACTTTATGTGCTCCTTAGTCAGATGACTAGGGCAGCTGTCTAATAGGTGTGATCAGGAAAGCTATGTGTCGGCTTCAGTAACAGAGTTATTATGCTTCTAGATGAGCACTGTAGCCCCTTTTTGTGCCTAGTTATGATGATGTTTCAATGATTCTGCTGATATTTTAATAGAGAAAGACTGCACTTGTTCTGTCTTTGAACATTCATGCTGTGACAGTTCCTACTTTGGTGAAAGCAATTACTTCAGTTATCGAATGGCTATATTCACATTTTTTTCAAGCCTTTTTGAGTTCTTCAAAGATTGTGAAATATGTTTTCCAAAAATTCATTCAAAAATCATCTTGATATTTACATGGTGAGTAGAAAATATTAACTGTTAGTAGCAGAAATTAAACTTCATGAAGACCAGTAGGTTGCAAGCATGATGATTAAGTTTATAAACCAAAGATGAGATCCCATTAGAGATGCATGGATCCTTCATTGTGATGTAGCTCACTTCCATTTTAGGGCCATTAACTGGGGAATGCCACATACAGAGTTTCCATCTTCCTGGATGGAGAACACAATAGCAGCACTGTGGAAAATGGAAAAGGTGGATTATGCTTCTCATCTTACCGTAATATGGGCTGGTCTCAGAGATGAATAAAACTTACAGGATTTAAGCAACCATGTTAAAAAGAAGAATCTGCAATCAACGATGATTCAAACAAAGGAGGCAAAGCTAAAGTGATATTAATACTGAACCAACGTTTCCAAAAGGGAACACTAAAGAAAACTTTGTATAGGCAGTGAAGCAGGCTACACATTACAACTTATATATGTTTTATTCTTTGGCCATTGGACATATTTGTTGCTGTTTGTTGTAAAGGGGTATTTGATTCATTTGATTTTAGCAATTCATATTTCTGTTAAATTTATGTAATTTTTGAAGAATTTCAGGTAGATTAGTTTTATTTGCAAAATGCTAGATGTAAACATAAGCTTCACTGGCTTTGTTAGCTTTCAATTGCAGTACTCTTGTACATTATATTCATATTCTGGGGTTGTTTAGCCTATTCTTTGACCAGTACTGCCTTAACAAACATGGCTGTTCCCATTTGGGAAAGCTGGGTCACCTTGACTACATTGTGTTAGTTACTGGTCATGCCTTCCTGGGGATTACTATACCTTTTGTGGTTGTATGAAATTGCCATCTGATTACAGGAAGTTTAGTGCTTAGTCAAACATAAAAATGAAGTAATAGCACATCTTTCTTCTGACATGGACAAGTGTTTGACACATGAATAGCATTTTACACAATGGAATAAATACTTTTTCTGAAAGAAAGCAACAGATGTTGTAGTTTATTTTTACAGACTTGAGATGCCAGCTGCTTGAAAGTACTTCACTCTTGCTTAGGCTGTTGAAGCAGTATTGGAGAATTCTGACAGTACCACGGAAGATAACGATATTCTAGAAATGTGTATTCTTCCACCACGTGGACGGGCATGATTCGGAGGTCAAACATATCGATGAAGATGATTTGGGTCCAGATGAACCATCAAATGTTTGTGGAGACCTGGATGTGTTCACTGCTGCTGAGTGTGGCTCTCATGAAACTGTGACTACTGCAGCAGTTACTTGTGACACTGAAAAACACCATTCATGCGGTCATACAAGAACATGCAAATGTGGGCGCAAACTAAAGGAAACTGTTCATACTGCAGTTGAAGAAGATGACTATGGTTCTTCACAGCAAAGAAAACGAGAAAACTACAAAGCTGGCTGAAGGTGTGGAAGGAAGTAACAAGACTGCAACTCGAAAACACATCTTCAGAGACATTGCAGAGAAAATTTATATAAAGATATTGAGCATAATAGGAAACCTTTTTATAGATACATAAGATGTGGCAGGAGTAAAGATATACAAATTGATGAACAGTGTACAGATTCTAAAATTTATTCTCAGACTCAACAGATTATAGATATATTTACAAAATCTTATGCAAAACAGCTTGGCTCCACAAAAGGGGTGGTAAGTTGTCCTAGTGACATCCAGGTAACCCCAGATACTGCAATCAAATTAGATTATATTGAAAAAGAACTGTGCAAACTGGATCCAAACAAAGCACAGGGAGGAGATGGAATAAGTAACAATGACCTGAGTGAGAACACTTAAGCAAGAACTTACACTGCCATTACATCTGTTATTCACTAGGTCATATAAATATGGGGAAATTCCTCATGATTGGAGTCATGCACTTATTAAACCTGTTTTTAAGGGAAAGGGGAGTAGGACAAACTCAGAATCATATAGACCCTTAAGTCTACTTTCATGTTGTGGAAAAATAATGGAGAAGGTAATACTGGATACGTTATTGTCAGAACTGGATAGGTTGGGACTTGAAACCATATATCAGCATGCATATGTTGAAAATAGATCTATTACCACCTGTAACACGATGTTCTAAAACAATATAATAACAGCTATGAATGAAAAATTGTGCTGTGATGTGATTTATATAGATTTAACTTCAGCATTTGACAGGGTCATGCACAAAACACTGATCAATAAATTAATACAACTAGGTATTGATATACTGTTGATAAGATGGATAGCTGCATGGCTTACAAATAGGACATGGCAAGTATCGCACACCAACTGGACAGGTGAAATGCTTGGTTACAGTCAAGGTGTCCCACAGGGCTCTGTCCAAGACCCTTACTTGTTTAGATTGTATCTTTCAAACCTTACTTTTTCATCTGAGGTGTTCTACAGTCTATATGCTGACAACCTGAAATTGGGTAAACTGATTACAAGTGTTACAAATAAGGCATATCTGCAAAATAATTTGACTAAATTGACCATTTGGACAGAGGAGAATAATATGTTGATAAATGCATCAAAAACTAAGCATATGAGATTTGGGAGACATAAATTGAAAGGTGAATATTTAATACGGCACACAGTGATTGAAACTGTAGACTCATTTAAGGACCTGGGTATATGGGTAGATTCAGCTATGAGTTTTTCTAATCATATCAACCAATTGATTAATGATAGTTATAGAACTATAGGTTGTATAAAAAGATTTATAAAGTCTAGGAAATCAAAAATAATGAAGTAATTGTTTGTTAGTTACATTAGACCCAAACTTGAGTATGGAATAACAATATGGAAACCCTATAAGAAAACATGCATGAGTAAACTGGAAAGAGTACAATGGAAATATACCAAGGGTATCCATGGAAGTGAGAATGTAAGTTATTATGAAAGACTAAAATATCTGAACTTGTACAGCATCTCACAGATATCCAAGAGGAGATCTTAGTCCGGTATATAGGGCATTTAGTGACAACTACCTCTGGGAATGTTTGGGGTTAACAAATAGTGCTAGAGAATAATCAGACAACCTATGAAGAAGATTCTATAGGAATGAGAAGTGTACTAATCGGTTCTCTGACAGAGTAGCTGATGCTTGGAACAGACTACCAAATTACATTAAAGCAAGTACTAGTGTAGATATTTTTAAGAAAATCCTGGAAATTTATTATGGGAACAAGTGTTTTGGCAAATTGGCAAGCTAGAAGGGCTTTAATGCCCATGACTGAAACATTTGTATGTATGTATGTATGTAATACAGGTACCACTGTCAAGATGTAAGACCAGTTGGAAACCGACAGACAAGTTCACGGAGCCTATGAAATCTGAGTAAGTAACCAGACTACCTGATACACATCCAAAACTGCTGATGAAGATGCCGTTGGAGTTATCTGATCCATGTTTTGGTGACAATTTTTTTGATCACTTGAAAACCCAGACAGAACTGTACACACATTGTGATAAAAATACACCAGGGTTTTCAACATCCACAGAAGAAGTTAGACAGCTTGTTGGCATTGTTCTGCTGTCAGGATACCATACATTGCTCAGAGAAAGAGATTACTGGGGCATGGCTGATGACTTGGGTTGTGATGCAGTGAAAAAAGCAATGACTAAAAACAGATTCCAGGAACTAAAGAAAATTTTCTATGCAGCCAACGACAAGGACTTGGCGCAGTCAAAAGCTGCAAAAGTGAAACCTGTTTATGATAGTCTGAACAGTGTATTGATGCAGTTTGGCATGTTTGAAGAGAAGCTGAGTATAGACAAATCAATGGTTTCATACTATGGCCAACATCTGGCCAAAATGTTTAGAAGAGGTAAGCCAATAAGATTTGGCTATAAAATTTGGATGCTCTGTTCTTCAGAAGGATTCCAATTCAAGGCTTCTATTTACTGTGGTAAACGAGATTGGTCTGAAAACATTGGCTTGGGAGAGCATGTTATTCTCAATTTTGTCGATAAAATTCCATCAAAAAGGCAGCAATTGTCTTCTTTGACAACTTTTCATCATATTCACTAATGTTTCAACTCATAGATTTGGATATGCATGCCACTAGAACAACTTGTGAAGACAGACTTGACACAGTTGCTTTACCAAGCAAGCAAGAGTTCCAGAAGTCACACAGACAAATGTATGCACACAAGTGTGATGGCAAAGTCAACATTGTCAGATAGATTGAAAACAATATGGTAACTTGTATGTCCATCTTTAATGTTGTCAGCCCTGTTGTGATGCTTGAACACCCTGTCAAAAGTACTGCGAGTGGTGAAAAGGCAAAGATTCCACAGCCAAGAATGATAGCTAACTATACGTCAGGTGTGGGTGGTGTTGATCTGCTTGATCGACTACTAGCAGCATACTATCCTATAATAAAGTCAAGTGGTGGTGATGGAGTTTTCTAGTCAGTGCTTTCAACATGGCAGTACTTGTTGGGTGGAAACTTCACAGCAAAGTTGCGCCATCTTCAGACTGTCTCACATATCTCAAATCTCGCTGGGAAGTTACCAGGAGCTTGCTCAAGGGAGTACCTCATCGCAGGTCCATACTGCACCAGTACCTCATCTTGTGTGATACAATGGCACCCAACACTATATGGAGTCGACATTACCTACTGCCAGTCAAATGCACAAAAGAAATGTGGAAAGTGTGGCAAGCACCTTCACATTAACTGCTTTGAACTGTATCACACTCAGCAGTTTTGAACTCTGCTAGGCTTAATGTCATGACAAACTGCCATTTGACAATTTAGTGAATTTATTTTAGACTTTTCTTTGACGTATCACATATACTGTAAAAATAATATGAAGAAGACAGCTGTAAAGTGCAGTTAAAACATTAATATTACAAGACAGCTGTGGTTGGACTGTTGTGCTAACGTTAATGTACCAAAGTTCCCATTTGGGAACAAGGGTATCATTTTTTGATGTTGGTCAGTTTTACTGAGAGCTTGCATTTCTTTATCTCAGAGGATGAGAATGTGTCAGGAAATATGATATTTAACATATTTTGCCTTTTATTTATACACCTGGGAAAATAAGGGTTAAAAACTGGCATTACTGCATTACACATAATGTTGTAATACTCCATGCCTGATTATGAGTTTTTAAGCTAACAAGGTTTATATGGTAGAGACATGTTTCATCTTGCCTCTCCCTTTTTTCCTCCTACTTGACTTAAAATGGAATTCAGTAGTCATTAGGTTATTAGCAGAAGAAGTTTCAGATTTGTGCTAAGGAATCATAATGGGATATAAGATGTTTGCAAGAAAGTCTTGGCAAAAAGGTATTTCTAGGTCCTATACTATTTTGTTGGAAGTATTGTAAGTCAGTCGGCCATCCTAGATAGTCATTTGGGAATACCTTATCCAAGAAGCATTTCATGCAAGAGAGAAATAATTTAAGATGTTCTCGTAAGTTATTATGAGTGCAAGTTTAGTGTTACTCCTTCCTTTTGTCACATTGCACTCTTCTTGCTCATACAAAATAAATTGGGCTTCAAAATAAAAGTAAGTCTGCGGCCATCTTCTTATCTGAGGAAGGGTATTATGAGGAAATCGTTCCATATAACTCTACTGAGCCATTTTCCTTAAGTACAGGGTACCTTTTGTAATTGACCCTACACAAGAAGAGTCTTGCTAACAGCAGCAGCACCTTGGGAAAATATTCAAGACCTAAAGCTGCATTCAGAAATGAGTACTTTGAAAGTTACATCTTTATTTGTATATCCTCTTGAATGCTTTAGTTTTACTGTATTATTTATTTTATTTTATTTTTTAGGATTCCTGTCACAAACGATCTGTTTTACGTGGATAAACCATATGTTCTAATTTTCCATACTCTGTTTGTTTCACAGCAGTGGATGTCTTTACAATTTGTCTGAATTCTACCTAAGATGAGTGCTTAATAAAGTGCTCTGTTGCAGAATGCATCTGTTAGTAGATGTGCATTCAGTCTGTTGGCCTGCTGTTTGAAAAGATAGAAGTCTCTGTAATTTTTTTGTATGTACCTAGTGTATTGTCTCTTCACTGTATCATTCTCTTCCCATATAATATATTTTTGTTCTAAGATATCAATTGTTCTGTGTGTGTGTGGTATATTTCTGATTTGGTGTCTGCTGCCCAAATGTCTATCCATCCACCTTTTTTCCTAATCCATTTTCCCTGATGAAGGTTGTGTTGGCAGCAACTTTAGTTAGGCAGCCCAAATTTTCCATTTCCCAATAACACTTTGTTTCTTGTACAGTAGCCTGTCCCCTGCCCTTTTCCTGCTCTGGGGTCACATTCCAATGGACAGTAGCCAGTACACTTCCCTCAGGAGGCATCAGTGGGTATTAGCTTCCTTAATGCTTACCCAACCCACCCCAGGTGACTCAACCTAGAAGGACAGCAGCCCTTCTCCAAGTTCCTCCCTGTATGAGACAGTATGCAGAAACTCTGTGAAAGACTTCTGATTCTTGCACTTGTATCCAGAATCACTTTTGTTTTAGTCACTATTCAAAGTTTATGATCATGTTTCAGGATGAGGACACACTGACTGATAACTTAAGATCACGATTTTGTAACTCAGCTCATGCTTTATTACCATGATCAGATACAAGATCCATTGTAGTACTATTACTGCCACCATTGTACCCATCATTAGATCAATCCCCTGGTGTCCGCAATCCTCAGTGATGAGCAAACGCATAAGACCCTTTAATGCCAGCACTGGGGAAAGCTGTTTCCCTTTCAACAGTAGAGACCAGTGGATTCTTTTCTGGGAAAGTCCTGTGTTTGTGCTGAAGTTCATAAGCCTCCTCATTCTTAAAAATAAATTACTTCAGTATATTCATTCATTTGAGGCTAAGAGAATATTCTCATTTACAAAGTACAAAAATAACAGATCTCAGTTTACCAGCCTGATGAATGACATTGGTTTACTTTGAAATCACGGACAGGAAGGTAGACAAGCTACACCCTTGTTACATCATGATAACCAACTTGAGCCTCTTTGGCTTTATGCAGATAATGTTGTAGAGTTTTTGCCAGGTTACTCTGGCTGTTCACTTGATTTCTGCTGAACAGCAAAATCTGTCAGTATACTTATCAGCCTTCCTAATGAAACCTCTAGAGCTTTGAGCTTCCTTAGTCAGCCTACTTCATCTCTACTTGCAAATCATGGCAGGGGCTTTCTCAGGTTTTAGAACTACCACTACCACTGCACATTACTTACCCCATTTGCCTTATGAGTGGAGACCTATCACTGCTTGAAAGGGATTGTGCAAAGGCTGAAATGTACCAGTGAGTTCTAGTCTTAGCTCTACAAAGAGCTTAGCTTCTAGAAATTGTTATCCATAATACAGTGGCAGTTGCCCTGGGACCCCAAACTGCTATCACTTCTCACAAAACATTACAGGGTGCAATAGGGATATGCTTTCTTCAGGCCTACAAAACACATGTAAATCATACTTCTGAACTCCCACTATCCTTATAATATCCATGCAAGGACAAAAAGTTGATTGACCATTCAAATCATAAATGATAGACACCTTGCTATTCATGAATAACAAGCTCATGTATAGGTCTAAGTCTTCTTTCCAGCACCCTTGCAGAGAAGTTTTAGGGGAGTTTGAGGAGTAAGATACCTCTGTAACTGAAGCAGACCTTCCCGTCTACCTTCAGCAATTGGGGAAACATCAGCCCACTTTGCCAATCCAGAGATTCTGCCCAATCGAACATTCAGAACTTGCTAACATTGATAGTCCAAGAACATCCTTCACCTTCAGCATTTCTACCAAGCCTCAATATCACTCTCTCTCTCTCTCTCTCTTTTTTTGTTTTTGCTAATGATAAAGGGAAAAGAAGCAGTCTTCTTTTAAGTTGCTTTTGATTTTTCACCTTGTGATAGTTCACAGCAGATGAAAGTATATTTCTGAGCTTGTGTTTGGGTGGATCACCTTCAATATACCAAACTGTCAATTCACCGACAAAGGAACAAAAAACCAAGCACCAACAATTCAATGAGTAGGGAACCTGAAGACACAGAGACTCGTACACGGAAAGTGTAAAAAGTTTAATCCACAACAGTTAAGCGCTTTCGATTGGACACCTCAGTCTTCATCAGAACAATTAAAACACGCTCCTACACAGGTTTATATAGTCATAGTTACATCAATTAATGAAAAAACCGCCAAAAACATTAAAGGTGTACACCTCAATTTCATAAGAAAAAACCATCCTTTCTACATGTACTTTAAAAACTCATATAACACAGATGTGTGTAATATAAAAATACAATAATAATATATACTAATAATAAATACAGACATATACTGATGTAATAATTTGATCTGCTATGATAAAAGGAATAAATTCCAAAATTACTAAGCTTATAATGTGTTATTTGTTAAAAAGTTTGTATTATACTTAATAATACTAAAAATTACTATATAAAGAACCCTGATAGTATAAAAACAGGATTATATTAGAATTAAAAATGATAATAGTAATTATACAACTAAAGTGGTCAGTATATCAATACAATGCTTGTTAACCACATATAAGTTGACTGACATGTCTATTAGGCTATTGCCAAGAAAGGTTTGATACTAATAAAATCGTTCAAACCTGGGGGTCGCGTGGCATCCAAAACTATCTGCCATTTACTCTCTAATGCAGCTAAGCGCATCTTCCAGTTACCCCCAAATACTGAACTCTTCAGTTGGTCTAGTATAGTAAAACGGAATTTATGCTCAACCCCTTGCTCCTGTATGTGTCTATATAAAGCGTTTTTAGTATCCTTTTTCTTTATGCGATAGTCATGTTCATATATACGCTTTTTTAGGGGTCGTTCAGTTTTGCCTACATAGTAGGCAGAACAAACTACGCATAACGCAAGGTAAATCACTTGGCTTGTATTACAATTGCCAGTTCTAGATTTAATATAAGTAGAATTCATGTCCTTTAGCTTAAAGTGTCTGTCTTCATTTATATAATGACATTGTTTACATCTTCCACATTTTTTCGTTCCCTTAAACATAATCGATTTGTCTAAAGGTCTATTATCGTTTTCCAACAATCTTTTAAGATTTGTCCCTGTCTTATATATAAATTTAGGTTTCCTACCTACCATCTGATCCAGTTTAGTAGCCATAATTAAATCCCAATGATGGCATAAAATGTCCTGTATATAATGAGTATGTGGTGTATAAGTTAAAATGCACGCTCTATTGAAAAAAACTTCTTTGTCACTTTCTTCCCTTTTGTCCACATAGTTTCCCTGTAAGGGGGAATATTTATTCCCCCATTCCTTATATACATACTGGGTTACATCTACTAACATCTGATGTGGATAACCTCGAATAAGGAATACATTTTTAAGAGTATCAAGTTCAGTTGACATAACAGTGGCTGTTGAGGACATTCTAGCCGCACGAATACACTGGCCTTTGACAATATTTTTAAAAACATACTCTGGATGGTTACTAGTAAAGAATAAATAATCGTTTGAAAATGTAGGTTTCCGATGAATCCTTGATGAAAAGCCATCCTTTTCAAGTCCTATCATGACATCCAAAAATGGAATATTAGTGGTACTTATACTATGTGTGAATTTTAGAAAGTGTGAGGAGTTGTTAATAACTTCCATAAATTCCTGTAATTTCTCAATAGAACTTTGCCAGAGAACGAAAATATCGTCCAAATATCTGGCATAAAATATTATATGAGTATAAAACTCACTTTTAAATACAACTTCCTCCTCCCAATCTAACATCACAAGGTTTGCAAAAATGGGAGCACAAGAGGCTCCCATAGCAACACCCTTGATTTGTTTAAAATATTCATCTTGGAAAACAATGTAATTGTGTTCCAGCACAAGTCCCATCATATCACATAAAAGGGACACTCTATCCCAACTAAAGTTAGAATGTTTTCTCAAGCTATTAGAAAAATGTTCTAAGCCCTCATCTTTCGGTATACTTGAGAAAAGATCAACTACATCAATAGTTAGGAGAATAAGATCACTTTTCCATTTGTCATGGGTTAATTTCCCTAAAAAATTCCAAGAATCTTTCATTATGTGGGGAATTGTTTGATAAATATGTTTAAGTTGATTATCAATCCATCTCCCGATGTTAAAAGTTTTAGACTTTGAACCAGATATAATAGGTCTAAAAGGGGGATGGTCTAAACATTTATGTATTTTTGGAATCCCCACAATTTTGGCCAAAATAGGATAGTCATTTTTCAAGAACATATACGTTTCATTTGTAATCCTACTATCTATTAAATACTCTTCAATAATCAGATCAATACGTCTATGTCCTATGTTAATCTGATTAATAGACACAGATTCGTAAGTATCTGTTTGATTTAATATATCAGATATACAGGAATTGTACAGATCTGTCTGAAAAATGACAATCCCGCCACCTTTGTCCGGTTTCATAATACGTAATTCTCTATTGCGTATCACTTTGTTTAAGCATTCTCTCTCAGAAGATGTCAAATTAAATTGAGTAATGTTGTACAATTCTTGCCTAGTCCTTATGTCCCTGTGTAACTTATATATATCCTTACAAACCAATTGTTCATAATTGGTAATACAGGGATGGGAACTAGGAATAAATGTACTTTTCTTACACAAAGGTGGATTATCTGATCTTATTTGATTGTCAACTTTATTGTCAAATAAAATAGCCAGATTTAATTTTCGGCAAAAAAGTTTCACTTGTTTAATATTATCAAATACATTACTACTCACTGTAGGAATGAATTTCATTCCTTTGCTCATAACATTAATAAACTGCTCATCAAAAGTGAGTTTTATACTCATATAATATTTTATGCCAGATATTTGGACGATATTTTCGTTCTCTGGCAAAGTTCTATTGAGAAATTACAGGAATTTATGGAAGTTATTAACAACTCCTCACACTTTCTAAAATTCACACATAGTATAAGTACCACTAATATTCCATTTTTGGATGTCATGATAGGACTTGAAAAGGATGGCTTTTCATCAAGGATTCATCGGAAACCTACATTTTCAAACGATTATTTATTCTTTACTAGTAACCATCCAGAGTATGTTTTTAAAAATATTGTCAAAGGCCAGTGTATTCGTGTGGCTAGAATGTCCTCAACAGCCACTGTTATGTCAACTGAACTTGATACTCTTAAAAATTTATTCCTTATTCGAGGTTATCCACATCAGATGTTAGTAGATGTAACCCAGTATGTATGTAAGGAATGGGGGAATAAATATTCCCCCTTACTGGGAAACTATGTGGACAAAAGGGAAGAAACTGACAAAGAAGTTTTTTTCAATAGAGCGTGCATTTTAACTTATACACCACATACTCATTATATACAGGACATTTTATGCCATCATTGGGATTTAATTATGGCTACTAAACTGGATCAGATGGTAGGTAGGAAACCTAAATTTATATATAAGACAGGGACAAATCTTAAAAGATTGTTGGAAAACGATAATAGACCTTTAGACAAATCGATTATGTTTAAGGGAACGAAAAAATGTGGAAGATGTAAACAATGTCATTATATAAATGAAGACAGACACTTTAAGCTAAAGGACATGAATTCTACTTATATTAAATCTAGAACTGGCAATTGTAATACAAGCCAAGTGATTTACCTTGCGTTATGCATAGTTTGTTCTGCCTACTATGTAGGCAAAACTGAACGACCCCTAAAAAAGCGTATATATGAACATGACTATCGCATAAAGAAAAAGGATACTAAAAACGCTTTATATAGACACATACAGGAGCAAGGGGTTGAGCATAAATTCCGTTTTACTATACTAGACCAACTGAAGAGTTCAGTATTTGGGGGTAACTGGAAGATGCGCTTAGCTGCATTAGAGAGTAAATGGCAGATAGTTTTGGATGCCACGCGACCCCCAGGTTTGAACGATTTTATTAGTATCAAACCTTTCTTGGCAATAGCCTAATAGACATGTCAGTCAACTTATATGTGGTTAACAAGCATTGTATTGATATACTGACCACTTTAGTTGTATAATTACTATTATCATTTTTAATTCTAATATAATCCTGTTTTTATACTATCAGGGTTCTTTATATAGTAATTTTTAGTATTATTAAGTATAATACAAACTTTTTAACAAATAACACATTATAAGCTTAGTAATTTTGGAATTTATTCCTTTTATCATAGCAGATCAAATTATTACATCAGTATATGTCTGTATTTATTATTAGTATATATTATTATTGTATTTTTATATTACACACATCTGTGTTATATGAGTTTTTAAAGTACATGTAGAAAGGATGTTTTTTTCTTATGAAATTGAGGTGTACACCTTTAATGTTTTTGGCAGTTTTTTCATTAATTGATGTAACTATGACTATATAAACCTGTGTAGGAGCGTGTTTTAATTGTTCTGATGAAGACTGAGGTGTCCAGTCGAAAGCGCTTAACTGTTGTGAATTCACCGACAAGACATAACCCACACCCACTCCACCAACATTCCTAATCACTGACAGTGCAAAACACCAAACCACAATTCACCAACGTGATATTCCCCGACAAATATGTCAACAGTTGCACAAAATCTGCATTAAAGCACCAACATTAAAAAGTAGAAAGTAACACATATGACATAGCTCATCACACGATGTCCAAAATAGTCAGTGTAGAACAACTAAATGATAACGTAATGTTCAAGTCCCTGAAGTAGCTATACGTTCTAGCTTTAGTAAGTCGTCTTTGCAACATAAAACAAAATATGACGCATAGTCCAAACAAAAAGTACAACAGCCAGCTTTCCATCCTACATTTTTAATAAACGAGCTATGCTCTGCACAAACTCTAGTGAACAGTACTCAGCCCTATTCTCAATTACTTGCTGAAACTGATTATGCCTCTGTAAAACCCTCTGCTTTTTAGATGACAGAGGAGCACCAGTAGCCATTCTCACCCTTAATTCATCAATACGATCCTATTCCCTAGTTAAAGCATGCATTATGACATCCAGATCCGTAGCTTGACTACCCAGCAAACACTTCAGTCTGCGGTGCCATGATTCCACCGAGTTTTGCATTCATGGCAAAAACAAATCATTTAGTTTGGCTAAGTTCCAAAACTTTACAGGAAAATGTGAAGGAAATCTCATAGACGTGGTACTTCTAGTATGACATTTCCTCAATTTCCCACGCACATAGTAGTCAGAAAAATATTTTACAAGCTCACGTCCTTCATCAGGGTAGTACTCTTCACTAATTCAAATGTGTCAATCACTTCCTCCTCTTGTAGAAATGCTAGCGAATTGACAATTAAAACGTCATATTACTGTTGTATATAGAGGCAAGGTCCAAAGCCTGCACTTTTCTCCAAATATTCTGTCCAAAGTAAAATAAACACCCTTTGGACTGTACATTAGAGAAATTTAAGCTCACACTCCTTAAGGCTGCTATCTCGAAATCACAAAGAATGTATTTAACTTTACATTCAAAACTATTTTCCGACAATAGTCCAAACAGAGCATGCCAAAGATAATTATAACTTTTTAATGATTTCTTGCTCATAAGAGCATAGAAAAGGGATACAACTTTGCTATAACATCCAGTCTTTAACAGACCATGTATGCTATAAAGCTGCCTGCATGTAACACCTTTTTGAAAAAAAAGTGCCGTCCATCATCCAAATTGTGGCTTGGCTAAGATCATACAGGTTTGTAACAGTGCTAAATGCAAACACTATAGAATCAGTTGTGTTATCAGCCATGCGCTTACTAATGAAGCAGGCTTCTTTCAATTTGTACATATTACTATCTATGTTCATTAATGTGATTTCACGTCTACCTGTACTGGTCATGCATTCTTGCTTGTCGGTATACTGAATGTTCGGTGTATTGAAGGTGATCCGTTTGGGTACATCTCTGCAACCATGAGCCTGATTCAGATAGGGCTTACTGCAGGTGTCAACCCTAACATGAGCTGCTACTGCTGCTGGTGTCCTTTTCTGATTCAGACAAAGTGCATCCATAGTGACCCTACATAATCTGTAGGATCAGCATGACAGACCATATCCTCAGCTCAGCTCCATGCTAATGAGGCATTCCAGTGGAGCAGCCTATGCTAATTAGCCATGTGTTCTGCCCTGGTAACGCCTCTGGTAAGGATCTTGTATAAGTTAGCTTGACCAGTCAACTTTATTTACTCAGCCAAAAGTTTGCATTCATTCATTACTTCCAGTGGGTGAGATCTCAATAAAGGCAATTGTGTGTGTATGAGTGCATACAAGGATATGGATGAGTACTATCAGGAGACTGAGTGCCTGTGCATGTGTTAGACTATGTCTCTGCCTGGAAGCTCACATTGTGGGGGGTTAGTTGGGGGATAAGTAGGGTAAGGGTGTGTGTGTTTGTGGGTGCATGCACGCATGCACACGTGTGAATGGGTGTGTGTGTCCATGAGTGTGATCATGTGGGGAGGTTGTGTATGCATGCATGAATGAGTTAATATGTCTTTGTGGGGGGTGCTGTCATACCTCTAAACTCTCCTAAATTTACAATCAAATCCTGTAATATTGTTGAAACATTAGACAGCAAGGAAATTTAAATATTACCCTAAAGTCACTTAGAACCCGTTCGATTTTCAGCTGGAGCACCTTCTGTGTGGAGTCTGCATGTCCTCCCCGCAGTCGAGTGGCATTCGAAAGACATGTGTGAATGGGTGTGCCTTTGTTGAAGGCTGGGCATCGGGCTGGCACCTCGGCACCATAAAAATTGACTGCCAATCATTAGCGGACCGGAGTTCTGCTGTGGCGACCCCTAACTGGGAAAAGCCGAAAGAAAAACAACAACCCTAAAGTCACTTAGAAAGTTAACACAACAACAGTTTTGCAACATATAATATTTATGAGCAGGGGGAACACTAGATACTGTGAATACTCTTTAAATGTTACCCTAATCTCACTTAAAAAAGTTAATAGAACAACAGTTTTACAACACAAAGAATGTGTGGGGGACACTAGAAACCATGATTTGAAATATTATTCTAAGTCACTTTAAAAAAATTAATTAATTTCGCAGCATGAAAGATGCAAGATATGGAGTGGGGTAACACTACATATCAGGGACATCCATTAAAAATATCCGAAACTCAATTTAAAATTAAGAAGGAGGAAAATCTTTGAACTCTATAGCCTTAGCACAGAAAGCAACTTGTCAAAAATGCAGTTTTCGACCTCTAAGTTACCAAGGATACTCTTTAAATATTCCAAACTGCATATTCTTGGCTTAGAAAGCAGCTCACTAACAAGTTGAGTCGTAGTTGTCTGTGCTGTTTAAGGACTTAATACAAAGCAGCTCTTGTGTTAGGTTGTATTTTGTGAACAGTAAGAATATGAACCTCTGAGGTACGGTATTAATGATTAACTGCAACGATCTATCAGTTGTGAGGGACAGGGCAGGCATAAGGCAAAATCAGGGATGTTTTGTGAAATCAGGAACAGTTGAGATAGAGATGATGGTGTGTCTGTGTGGGAGGACTGCTATACCTTTAAACAGCAGTGCTCAAGACTTCTGGACAAAGCCAGGGGGAACACAAGATGACACCAGGGAGAATTTTTAAATATTGCTGGGAACCACTAAAAAAGTTAACAAATCAGCAAGTCTAGCATCATGATGCAGTTTTTGAAGAATAAGAAGACTGGAACTCTGTCTGCCATCATGATGCAGTTTTTGAACAATAAGACTGGAACTCTAATGTCTGCCATTACTGACTGACTGACTGTAATCATCTGTGACTTATGAGGGACAGAGAAAAAATAGGATACATCAGGCACATTCTGTAAACTAAAGGAAAAGTAAGAGGTATGGTGTGTTGTGTGTGTGTGTGTGTGTGTGTGTGAGTGTCTGTCTGTCTGTGTGCTTGAATAGAAGTGCGTAAGTGGGGGAAATGACTGAGGTGAATCCCTCTGCAGATGAGATCCATGGGCTGGCAATGGTGATTATCAAGGAAAAGTGCTGATTAGTGCTAATACCATGTGATTCAGAGAGATGCAGATTAGCTGATAATGAAGTCTTTCCTCATTGTGGCTAATGTGTTTCTGAACTGCATTTTTAGTGACTGAGGAAACGGTCCAGCAGTTCTTAGTGGTCGGGATGGGTTCTTTATGAATCCCAGCAAATGCTGTAATCTGTTTCTGTGCATGTTCTAATACTGTTCTGAGTGCTACTTAGCTTTGACTGCCATTTTAGCTAGAAGAGTATAGAACACTGCTGCTTTTCCTTTATTTTGAGATATGAGTATTACTTTTGTATAACAGTCAACCTTCCTGTCACATTTGCTATCATAACCGTTTTTGGATTCCACTTTATTTAAAACTTAACAATGGATCTGTGTAGCACTCACTTTACCTGTAGGGGGAGCCTGAGGGGGTCTACTGAAATTAATGCTTCTGTTCACAATTTTTTGGGGAAGAGAGGGGCATTTTAATGCTCATGTTTAGACCTAACTTGGGTGTGAGCCATTATTATTTTGTTCAGATTTAGATTAATACTTAAAGTTGTCTTGGCCAATTTACTTGTCTGATTTTGTTTGGATTATGACACTTTTACTGTATTATTCTGATATTCATATGTAATGGTTAAGTTTGTCTGTAAGCAAGGTGTACTTACATGCCACTGAATCTACATGCAAATCATGACGTTGCATTATGTTTGCAATGAAAAGTGATAACCAGCTTTTAGAATAGCCCATTTCTTTGATCCACTTCTCTGTAAATATATTTTTTCTTTTGTATTTAATTTTGTATGCACAAGTGTTTTGAGATTAGTGTATTTTTCTAACTTTATACATTTTCTAATTTTATCATTGGTCTAGAGTGCCTTCTGTGTGGAGTCTGCATGTCCTCCCCGCAGTCGAGTGGCCTCCATAAGACATGCATAAATGGGCGTGCCTTCGCTGAAGGTTGGGCGTTGGGCTGGCAACTCGGCACCATAAAAATCTACTGCCAATAATTAGCGCCCGGAGTTCTGCTGTGGCGACCCCTAACCGAGAAAAGCCAAAAAGACAGACAACATGATATTGCTTTGACTGGATTTCAAAATTGCTCAGGTTTAAGCACTCAAATAAGCTTGATCTGAGTCCTCAGAGTTGTTCCAGGTTCAGTAGCTCCTTAATGTGCTATTTTTACTCCAAACAATAACTCACAGCTAAGGTTAGTTCTTCTCCACCATTGCTGAGACCAGCCTGCGCACTGTCATTCTACCATCATACCCAATAAATATTGAATGTTTTTGCCATACCTAATAGAAGCCATCAACTTATTTTCTATGACTTTGCCAAACTGGTCCAACACCTGTCTTTTCATTTTGGTGACTACCACAGCTGCTGTTGTCCTACCTGTGGTTCCAAGGATTAACACCATGGCAATCACCAATCACAGTAGTTTCCTGGCTTGAACAGGATGGCAACTCCATGAAGAGTTTGAAGTTGAACTTTTTCCTCCACACAGAAATGTATGCCAGTCTTTCCCAAGGACTCTCACTACAGGTTTGAGTTTCCTGGGTCAGTCCTCCTGTTGCTCCAGCTTCACCATTAACTTCTACTTCTTCTTCTTTTGGCTTTTCCCGGTTAGGGGCGCCACAGTGGAACACCTGTCTGGTTATCATTGGCAGTGGAGTTTTATGGTGTCGAGTTGACAGCCTGGCACCCAACCTTCCACAGAAGGCACACACACACAAATGCACTCACTCCTAGGACCACTTTATTAGTGGTCAGATAATAGTTCAGCCCCTCTCTGTTGTGTTGGGCATCCAGAACACATAGCCTCAGGTATGACCTGACTTAAATCATTGTCAAGCACAAGCTGAAGGTGGCTTTAGTAGCCTTGTGTTCAGACATGCTGTTCATTTTGTGCAATCCAAGCCAAGCACAGGATCCCCACAAACATTCACCATTCAAGTTCATGTCAAGTAAGCTATACTTTGTATTTATGCTCTCTCTAGGTATCAATATCATTCTTCATGTGACAGTTAAAGTAATTGGAATTACCCTGGAGCATACCTCTCAAACTCATAGCTCAAGAAATCTGGAAAAATCTTAAAATAATGTGAGGACAAAGACCAATAAATAGGGACAAATTTTAAATATTACTCTTTTAAACTTAGAAAGCAGCTAGAATAGTATGCGTTGTATTGTGTATTTTGTGAAGGCTATAAAGTCTGAAACGCAACGTATGTCATTATTTAATTACTTCAATCCTCAGTGATTTAACAGAAAACCACAAATTTGTATGAAGAACAGACCACAAATACACAGCAAAAATCTGGACATTTTGAGAAAATCTGGACAGTTGAAATGTATGCGTGGGGGTTATGATTTATCTGATATGTCTAAGTTCGTTGAAAGATATCTGAAACTTATTTTGTGAATGACACTTGTATACTTTTATATGTGGGGACACCTCTCACCCTTCACATAGGGGTCTCTACTTCTAGCCCATATACAGGAGATTTACCTCTAAACCCCCTTTAAGCAGTATAACTAACCAACTCAGAAGTCACAAAACTTCAAGTTAAGTTGTGTTAACTTTATTGACCTGATACACAAATACGTTACTTTATAAAGCACTGTGTCTACTGTCTCAAGAAAGCCAGATTCTCAGTATAGCTATCATGTTTGTTTGTTTGTGTCTTTCGGCTTTTCCCAGTTAGGGGTCACCACAGCGGAACTCTGGTCCGCTAATGATTGGCAGTAGAGTTTTACATGCTGGCTTGCTGGGCCTAACGCACAACCTTCAACGAAGGAACGCCCGTTCACGCATGTCGCCACACAGAAGACGCTCTAACTGAGAATCGAACGGGCAATGTCTAACTGTGAGGCGACAACGGTATGCAAAAATAACAGCTATCAATTTTATAATCTGAATCCCTCACATATACTTCTACAAAAAAGTGCATGGCTAGGAGCTTTCATGTAGCCACACACCAACACAGACCCTCTTGTATGGATCATCTTGAAAGTAAGAGAGAGAGAGAGAGACACAAGATGCCTGGTTCTGGAACCAAAGGTCTGTGTAAATGTAAGACTTAGTATAACTAGCTGGCAGTTTCTAACCTTCTACTCCAACAATGGCATCTTTCTCAGAAATAATGAGACAGTTTGTGCCCCAAGAATCAATTTCTACTACCACAATGCAGTCTTTTGTATTCTACGCTGCTCCTGTTTACAACTTGACTGCCATCACACATGATACTCGACCTTCACAAGCACAGTAACACTATACAGCTCTTTTGTGCTGTGTCTGACCATGCTGATCAACCACCCACCTGATATTTGTCAGCATACACCACCCCAGACATGGCTAAAGGAAGTGTATTTTATTATTTGGGTTCTGGCTGAGGTGCTCTTATTCTTAGAAACAACTGCTATAAAGCCAGATAAATGAATTCAGTTCCCCCTTGATTAGGAGACTGGTAGTTCAATCGAATCTGCTACTGCTGACCATATAGCCAGTACCAGGTTGCAGGTTACTGCTACTTCACTGTGCATTCTTACCACCCATTGCTAAAGCTCTGGCAAACTATTATAATCCTTTTACAGTGTAACTGGTTTACTTTTATAAATCCTGAATATCTTCACTGGGAGAATAACTGCAAATTCTTAATTATAGCCCAGGTGAAATTGCTTTGGAAGCCTTGAAAGTTTATCTGAGCTGTATTTAGTAATTAACTTGAAGAGCTTGACTATTCACTCATTACATCCAAGTGACGCCTCTAGGTGCATCTGCAGTTAACTCCTGCTGACGCCTCTAGGCATCAAATATTACTTGTTCATATTTGCATCAGTAATTCCAAAACCATGCTATGTACAAGGTTTTAAAATATTTCATCCTAAAGCTTACACAATAACAAACAACTACATCAATATCTGACCTCTGTCTAGTGCAGGTGAATGGATATTAACTGTTGTTTTTGTGATGTTAATTTATATAGATATAAGTTTCACATTTTTCTAAATCAAACCTTTCAAGTGTACCTCATTATGAGGAACATTCCTCATTTGGGATCTTAAAAAGTTCATGTTCCTCAAAGTTCCTCATTGAAAGCGTCTGTCTCACATTCTTTGTTAGGAATTTTTATCTGATATCCATGCTGTATAGAATTGAATCATATTAATTCATTAAAATAACTTTTCTAAAAGTAAAACTAACAATTATCCATCCTGTTTGCTTCATGGTTGAAGTTGTTAGTAAGTTGTTAGTAAGAGTTCCACATTTTGTCCATTTCTTAAACATTGTGAGAGGTAGTGTTCCTCATTTTGGAGATGGAAGGTTGAGAGCTATGTTCTAAATATCTCAACAACCAAGTATCACAGACAGAACTCCTTAAACATACGAAAGCTCTCAGCTAGTTCAATAAAATGCTGCTGACAGTATGTGTGCAACTTAATTGGTTGCTGAGATATTGTAAGTTGTTTACAAAATATTACAAATGTAATAGTTACTATGCTTACTGTGATTTATAGAATTCAGTTTAAGACCTAGAACCTAAAGAATGCTACCACTATAAAATACTTTGTGCTGAAGAGTTTGCCATTTTAACTTCATTAATAGTCCTTATGGTTCCAGAGATATAAATATTTGCTTGAAATGTAAGGACATAATTTGATTCTGTGAAAAGGCTTAGGCTCCATCCATTGGAAGTTATAGTGCAAACCTCCTGAGCTCCACTGGAGTGATTAGTTAAGATATATACATTTAGCCATAAAATAAGGTGTGTTAATGTGAGTGAAGAGGCACAGAAACTCTAACCCACAAAACTGGAAGGATCATGTACTTAATTCCTCTGAGAGAGGTTGCTTTGCTAGTTAGGGAAAGACTAGTGTGAAGCTCTGAAGAAACAAGAATGAGATTCCGTGGAATATGGACAATTGCTGTCCCACTCGATACATATGCAATAGGTTGAGCACTTAGGCTGAGTTCTGATGACTTAATGTTTTTCACAACCTTTTTTATCTTAGTCAATGGCCTTTAATATAGTCACTGCTCCAGTTACAATGGGGGAGATATTAACACAGTTCTAGATTTATTTAAGGGCCATAATAACCTAAGGGCAGAGAGACATATAATAATCTAAGGGCAGAGAGAGAGAGATAGTAAGGCCTAGGGTGTTAATTTTACAATGCACAGTCATAGACTTATGGAAGTATTTAAATCTGATGATCTAGGAGATATTTCATTTGACTTATTCTTAGCTGACATAGACATTAAGATATCTTTTTTACAGTCCACAGAATTTCTTCAGTTTGCAGCGAGGGTTGTCACTGTGTCTTGTTTCTAGTGAGAACACAAGCAGTTTGAAACACACCTGAAGCTCATGAAGGTATGCTGACTAGATCTGCTAACACTGGAAAGAGAGCAGACAAATTCATGTCCATATGAAGCTGTTTCCGTTATCTTATACTTAACCAGTGGGTCCATGCCCTGTTTTATTTTTATTTTACATATTTATTAATTTATGCATACAAGTGGAATCCTCATACAAGGTGCCCATCTCCTTGTCAGTGATTATCTGTATATATTTTTCTCTGCATTAGCCTTAGCTGTACGGGTTATATCCTGCCAAGGCTATAACAGCCATCCAACTTAGAAAGCTTCAGGGCACCTTCCATTTGCCCAAACTGTCTGCCAGCTTGAGCTGAGATGACTAAAAGACAAGTTTGGATGCCAAGCCCTTCAAAATGCTCCTTTGAGGCTTTCGAGGATCGACGATCTGCTTATGCTGATCCTTTGCTGGACAGATAAGTTCTCTTTGGGGAAAACCTTCCAAATTAAAAAAAATAATGCTTATTGTACTTTTCTGATTAAGAAAGTTATTTTTAAGCTAGGAGTTTTTATTTTAACAGACTGTCACAAGACTTAATTGTACTGTTAAATGGGATTGCACTTTTTTCCTGTCAGTTTAATTTTGTTTTAAGTAATTTGAAAAACATATTTTCTGTGGAAAAAAATATGTTTATTTTCATTTTGAGGGCTGTCAAAGTGTTTTAAAGTTTTTTTATTGTGTTTTTTTGTGAAAAAAGTGACTTTTAATTCTTTATCAGCATTTGCTGTTTGTTTTCTCTGGGAAAGAGGCACTGTTTTTGGCTTAGCCATGGAAAAATTACTAGGGTCACAGTCAGTCCTTCTTCCACCCACAAAAAAAAAGTTAAGCAAGCAGCCTTTGCCACCTTTGCCTCAGCTGTAGGTAGGTGACTCTGTGCTGCTCATAGCTTGTTCTTCAGATCACTCATCTTTTATCCTGGGTCCCTCTGGTGTAGCACCAGCCATTATGGCCAGGGTGTTAGCCACATCCTCTGCAGCTGTTGGAGTCTCCCTAGTGTGCAAGGGGGAGACACTTTTATAGGTTCATAGGTAGGTACTAGGCTATCAGACCTAGGGCCTATACAAGCCTAGCCAAAAATATACCCTGGCTTTCGCCACCCAAGAAAATTATTTTCCTGTTGCCCCTGTCAAGCAGAGACACAGAGGTGATCCCAGGGTGAATTTCCTATTTCCCATCCAATCAAGAGTTTTCTTGAAGAGCGCTAATGAGGAGCTTTGTTTGATATAGATAGGTAGTTTGTTTCAGAGTATGGGAAGTCTCTGGGACAGGAATCTATCCCTCCAGCATATTCTGTTTATTGTGGTGACAAGGTTTAGGCCCCTAGAGCATGTAGCTGGGAGGGATTGGTATTTCTTTAAGTGGAGCATGTCCAACAGCTCTGGGTTTCACATAGCTTTGTATGTTAGGTAGAGATCACCTCTGAGTAGACGATATGCGATGGAGTAAAGCTGGAGTTTTTTGAGACGGTCTGCATAGGGCATCTGTTTGAGGCTGGTAATCCTCTTTATGAGGTATTTCTGAGGCCTTTCCAGTTGTTGTAGATGTCTTGTGCGGTACATACCAAAAGAGGCATTGCACTCTATAATGGGTCTAATGAGTGATGAGTAGATGGGAACAATGACCTCTTTTTTTCTGGATGAGAAACCTTTTGTGATGAGGTGTGCCACATAGAAGGATATCCTGACTACTGTGGCGATGTGATTATCAAAGGAGAGACTACTGTCCACCTGTGTCCCAAGGTCTCTTATCACACTTTCGGTGTTAAGAATACTACCGCCTATGTTGTAGTTCATGGGTACAGAGTTTTTACCAAAGGGGGTGACAATACACTTTTTGGCATTGAGCTTGAGGCCATGGCTTTGACACCAGGCATCTGTCTCAGTGAGGCCCTTTTGTAGGATGTTCACATCATTAGGAGTTTCAGTTATGGCTCCTCGTTTGCAGTCATCTGTGAACTTCGTTAGCCAAAGGCCTTTTGTGTTACAATATAGAAAGAATATATATACCTCGTTGTTGATGAAGAAACCACAAAACAAAAAAGGCTCACAGGAATAATAAATAATCCTTAGGAAAACTGAGAAATCCTTTATTCTGTTGAACAGGTAGGTGCTTTCGTTGTTTAAATCTGCTTCATCAGACCATATTAAAATCACAAGTAAACTGACAAATATTTAAAACACAGAACAACCAATCAAAACAAATGAAAAAAGGAGGGAAAATTTATGTAATAGATATGTAAAACCTGGCTATTCAAAAAAGCACTTCAGGAAAAGTAATCTATCAGCAACAATAGTGCAACTTGCAAAGTATATATATATATATATATATATATATATATATATATAAAACCAGTGTTGTAGATATATTCTATGAAAACCTATATATGAATAATTATAAAAATATATAAAAAATAAATAGTATAGTATATAAAAAAAAATATATATATATATATATATATATAAATATATATATATATATATATATATATAAATATATAAATATAAATATATATATTTTTTATATACTATACTATTTATTTTTTATATATGTTTATAATTATTCATATATAGGTTTTCATAAAATGTATTTACAACATTGGTTCTTTTATATATATATATATATATATATATATATATATATACTTTGCATGTTGCACTATTGTTGCTGATAGATTACTTTTCCTAAAGTGCTTTTTTAAATAGCCAGGTTTTACATATCTATTACATAAGTTTTCCCTCCCTTTTTCAGTTGTTTTGATTGGTTGTTCTGTGTTTTAAATATTTGTCGGGTTACTTGTGATTTTAATATGGTCTGATGAAGCAGATTTGAACAGCGAAAGCACTTACCTGTTCAACAGAATAAAGGATTTCTCAATTTTCCTAAGGATTATTTATTATTCCTGTGAGCCTTGCTTGAAACCTTAGTTTTTGTGACCAGACCTTCTGTGTTAGCCTGTACTTCAGAGAAGTAGATACCAAACAGGAGAGGACCCAGGACTGAACCCTGTGGTACTCCACTTGTCACTGGTCTGAAGTCAGATTTGGAGTCTACTACTTTCACAGTGTGGGTTCTGTCAGTGAGCCAGTTGGCAACCCATCTTGTGACATAGGGATTTATACCTAGTTTAGTGAGTTTATCTATAATTCCAGAGTGGGGGATGGTGTTGAAAGCCTTGGCAAGATCTAGATAGGCTGTGTGAACCACCTTACCCTCATCTACAGCTTTGGTGACTGCTTCAAAGAAGTCTATCAGGTTTAGGAGACATGATCTGCCTTTTACAAACCCAAATTGGGTGGGGTCCAGAGTTTGGAGATTACCAATGTCTTTGTTTATAAGCTCCATGATGATACGTTCCATGGCCTTGCAGACCAGGCTCATCAGGCTAATGGGGTGGTAGTTCCCAGGGTCCGTGGTTGCTCCCCCCTTGTGGAGTGGGATAACGTCGCTGTATGCCATTCAGCAGGCACCCGCCGGGTCTCAACTACATGGAGACCATCACCCCAGTCCTGAACCTCAGGGCACTTAACCATGCTAACTACAACTAATCGGCTCCTAGTAAGATATGCTATATATTTCGCTCACTGTTTTCTCACTGGTATAAGGCATAATGTATTCATTTTTTGAACATTAATTGTTTATAAGCAGAACTAAAATTACAGTAAGTTAATGTATCAGCCCTCACAAAAGTTACAATTGTTAGCTCAACTTTTAATTATTTTTAATTTAAAAGGTAAAATTTCAATATCAAACTACAGTTAACTTTTTACTACCTAATGTACGCTCTCCTGATGAAGGAGCGGCAGACAGGCTACCTTCCTATCTGCCCAGCGGACATCTCAGAATCTTTCTCAGAACCAAGCTTGCTTCCACTGTTTTACAGATGGTAGTGCCAAGTCTAAATTTAGAACTATAGTCAGTAACCCCAGAGTTTTACAGTTCAATTTTAATTTTAAATTTAATTTTAATTTTTTATTTTTATTTTTTATTATTATTTTTTATTTTTTGGTTACATTTACATTTAAATTTAAGTTTTAGTACAGTTTTTTTCATACATAGGTATAATCGTGACAAAGCAAAAGGCTCCAATGCATTGCTAGAGGTTAGGAATGGCACATATGAACAAGTAGCTGGTTAATAAAAAGGAACTAAATAAGAGGAATGAGATGCTTCCAACCAGGTCCGCCTTCACCTTGTAGGCCTACTAAGGCCACACCCCCAACTAGTCACTTCTCATTGGACATCTCTCAACCACGCCCCCTCCACAGGAGCATAAAAGCAGCACAGCAACAGCTCTCAGGTCATTCTGACCAGCGCTTGGGGAGCGCACAATTATTCCTTTTTAGGACTCACACATAGCAAAAGAACCGAAGATCTGTTCAAGAAGAAGGACAACGGAGATCAACACCACCGCGGAACACCGAAGGACACAACAGCAGCTCTTCCCAGAGCTCATTGTGTCCATACACAAAACAGCTCTTTTCAGAGCTCACGTGGATCTGCACCTTACACCAAACAGCTCTTCTCAGAGCTCACAGTACACCAAACAGCTCTTCTCAGAGCTCACAGAGATCTGCAAAAGCTATGGTAAGAGCAACCAGAGACACATTGAAGAATAAAACAAAAAAGTTCTTATTAGAGCTACTACCAACACCTGAACGGGCATTCAAAACACAAATCAGCCCTTCTCAGTGCTCACAGTAATATGTATCAACCGGTAAGACCAGCCGGAGGCACTGACACAGCGGTGAACCAAACAAAACAGTTCTTTTTAGAACTACCGCATCTGCCCGAAAGGGCATTCTAAACACAAAACAGCTCTTCTCAGAGCTCATAGAGATCTGTAACAGCTCTATATAGAGCTCCAGCTGCCCACAGGGCTAAAACAGCTCTTTTTAGAGCTAGCTCCACCACAGACTACACGTAGAAATCTGTTCACCGTTTAGGATCAAGAGTGAGTGAAAGGCTTTGTAAAATTGGTTATTCCTTCCCTCCGGGCAGGCATCACTCAGGATCGAAAACCCAAGAGGTCCACACCTATTTTTCTGGTTTTATTACTCAGAAAATACAATGAGACGGATTTTCTAGAGCCTTCACCCTTCACCCATTCCTCCAGTTCTGTCTGCTTCAATGGATGTGTGTGTGTCACTGCCTAAAGTTTTCCTGATAGTCAGCATGCTGCCCCTAAAATGCCAAATAGAATTTATAATGTTCCTCAGACATTTATTAGTTTTTATACACACTTCCCAAACCTGATCCAGCAGCTACAGCTTTAGTTAAGCACACTGCTGCTAAACTCTTAGTTAATTCCAATCATTCTATTTTTGATAAGGATGGGAAGATTATTGATTAAAAAAAAATACTATCTTGTTTGCTCATTTCCCACCTTTCCTAGCTTTTATAGTCCAGATCCGAGGCTTTGATGGTTTCAGGACTTTATTTTCTGTGTTCAGAGCTATCCAGACCTTGCTGTGGTAGAGGGAAGTCCTACTGTTTACCAGTGGGAGTGGTGAGCATTGTGCTGCCAATCTAACACTAGAGGAGTGGTTTCTAGCTCTGAAATTGTAATTTCATTAGCCTTTTCGGGCTGATTTCTATCCCTTTCAACTTTCTGGCTTAAAAACACGTGTGTTTGCACATTTTTCGCATCATGCAGCACCGCGAGGCTACAGTTAAACTATTCCAGGTGCCAGAAAGTCTGCTCTTCAAATTTTCCCTTAGAACTAGCTGGTTTCTCAGTAGTAGCACTAAAATCTGAACCCCTGTGACTAGCACTTGCTCTAGAACCTGCTGGAAAGCAGTAGGAAGCCTGAAACTGATACAAGCACTCAACTCTTCTTGTCAATAAGGAGAAATTAATCGTAGGCACTAAATAGCCTATAATTGCAAAGTACCTTGCAAAGGTAAGGAAAAACAGCTCTTATACTTTACAAAAAAAGCACCTAAACAGGCATGTCCAAGGGTCAGCTTCTGGTGATTTCTCCTGCCCACCTGGTGAATCTGGGAATACTGGGGCAATGCGGCAACTGCCTCATGTACACAGACAACCCTCTCCTCCTACCACCCAACACTACAAACTGTGAGAGATGCACTTACATAGCCAAACTGGAAGCAAAGCTCTCTCTGGCCACGATTGTGCTACACAGTCAAGAAGAGAAGGTTAACACCTACACTACACCTAAAGCAACTCATAGCCCTTCAAAACCCACACCATCAACACCCACACACAGCAACACTAAACCCACATATGCGGAGGCCCTTAACATTAACCTGCCCAAGCAACAAGGACCAAGCTGAAATGCAAACAAACACCAGTCACAACCAAAGTGACAAATAGCTCACAACACCAGTGTGCCACCCAACAACAGCCCCTAAGGCAAGACAGTGTACCCAACACTTTACTCATAGGTGACTCTATAGTCAGGCACACTGATGTCCCACTCACCAGGCTGAACAAGGAGAAAATTACAGTCAGCTGCCTGTTGGGTGCCAGGATCCGCCACATAACGCATGCACTCAAGTCACTCCACAACAAGTACAAATATGACTCTATCATTGTCCATGCTGGAGTGAATGACTTGAGGCATACCTCCCTGGACTACATGAAAAGAGACATGGAAGAGCTCTCGGATCATGTGGCCCAGGCAGGTATGACCCTAGCCCTGAGTAGCATCCTGCCTTCGCCCAGAATGATACCACAGTATAAGGACAAAATGATTGACTTCAACAATTGGCTAAGCTTTTGGTGTCATTTAAAGGGGATCCAGTATCTGTCTGCCTGGGAAGACATGATCGACAAACCACGATGCTTTGCCAGAGATGGTCTGCACCTGTCACCCCTGGGATTTAGGTTACTGGTTAAAGCTCTTGCTACTCCTATAGTGCCTTTTTTAGGCAAGGTTCAAAGGACAAAACCACCACTGTAACAGATACAAGCATGCAAAATCTGAAGGTAATGCTACTCATTGCTAGAAGTCTAAACCTCAAAATGCACTCTCTCGCGGCACTCCTAAAAATGGAGAACATCAATATCTGTGCAGTAACTGAGACCTGGTTCAAGGCAACAGAGAGCATCCCGACAATACCAGGCTACAACTCTTACCACACTTTTCGGCCACCAAACCAGGATCGAAACACTAAAGGTGGAGGAGTGTCCATATTCACCAAGGATATTCACACCTCCAGGCTAGTTGCCCAACACAATGCATCTGAAATTCTCCAGGTGCAACTAACACTAGGTAAGACTGCAATCCAAATTGTAGCTAGATACAGATCCCCCACCATGCCACAAGATTCTCACTACACCTTTCTAAACATACTGGAAAATATTAAGATACAACCAAACACCCTAATACTGGGTGATTTCAACTACCCTGCCATTAACTGGGAAAACTACTGGGATACTAACTCCTTTTCCCAACGGTTCTTGGAATTCATAAATTCCAATGCCCTGGATCAACTAATCCATTGTCCCACCAGGGGCTCCAATATCCTAGACCTGGTCATTACCAACATGTGAGATAGATGCTCCACATCAGTGGTCACCCCCCATTGGTCAGGTCTGACCATAAGCAAATCACCCTTGACATCCACATCCCACCCCCACCCCACAGTATGGAAACCTCCTTAAAAAACTTCTCCAAAGCCAACTTCATGCTACTGAAGTCAGAAGTGACAAACATCATGACACCCATGCAGACGGGATCTGAAAGTTTGACTGCAGAATCCTACACTAAGGCACTGTACGAGCACATCCACTCATGCATGAATCTTGCCATCCCAAATAGAACCAAGATGTTTTCCTCCAAAAAAAGGAAGCCAATTTGGTGGTCCCCTGCTATAAACAAACTATACAACAGAAGGAAGAAACTGTTGCAGAAAAGAGGAAAATCCCAGGATGTAAAAAACTCCCTTAAGAGCCACAGTAAGAAGCTGAGATTCCCTCATAAAATCCTCAAAAGCTAGTTACGAAAATAAAATTGCCAAAGATTCCAAAGACAACCACAAGGCATTCTATATTTATGTCAAGAATCTAAATGGCAATGCTCAGATCTGCTCTGAGCTTCAACAGAATGGCATTAAATATACTGATCCAAAGGATATTGCCATATCCTGGCAGATTGATTTAGTGCCAACTTCACCCCCCTCTCACCCCCTAAAGGGCCATCTCAATACCAAAAGATTGCCAAATTCTGGTAATCATGGCCACACAGGTAGAAACCGCACTCTCCAAAGCTAAGAATACAGCATCCATGGGACCAGATGACATCCCAGGCTGTGTACTACATTAACTACAAATTGAACTGGCACCTCACCTAAGTGTCATGTTTAATCATAGCCTCACCTCAGGCTTCGTGCCCACCGAGTGGTGCACAGCTACAGTTATCCCACTCCACAAGGGGGGATCCAACTTGGATCCTGGGAACTACTGTCCCATCAGTCTGATGAGCCTGATCTGCAAGGGCATGGAACGCATTATCATGGAACTTATAAACAAAGACATTGGCAACTTTCATACACTGGACCCCACCCAGTTTGGGTTTGTGAAGGGCCGATCTTGTCTCCTGAACCTGACTGACTTCTTTGAATCAGTCTCCAGAGCTGTGGACGAGGGTAAGGCAGTCCACACAGCCTATCTGGACCTCGCCAAGGCCTTCAACACCATCCCCCACTCTGGAATCATAGATAAACTTACTAAGCTGGGCATAAATCCCTACATCACTTGATGGGTTGCCAACTGGCTTACTGACAGAACCCAGACTGTAAATATGTATTTTCCTGAAGCAATTCAACATTCTGAATCTGGACAGAAAGAAGAAGGAACAAGTACAGGTTTTCCTCCTTAGTTTTCTTACATTAAGATTCGGAGAGCTCAGTTTTTGATTTTACCTATGGGGATTTATCCTTTTCTGAGACTATTTACGGAATGCACCAGTGTTTTCAATGGGAGAACATTTGGGTTTCTCATTCCCTCAGAAAATACAATGAGACATTTCAGAAAGATTTTCTAGAGCCTTCACCCTTCACCCATTCCTCCAGTTCTGTCTGCTTCAATGGATGTGTGTGTGTCACTGCCTAAAGTTTTCCTGATAGTCAGCATGCTGCCCCTAAAATGCCAAATAGAATTTATAATGTTCCTCAGACATTTATTAGTTTTTATAAACACTTCCCAAACCTGATTCAGCAGCTACAGCTTTAGTTAAGCACACTGCTGCTAAACTCTTAGTTAATTCCAATCATTCTATTTTTGATACGGATGGGAAGATTATTGATTAAAAAAAAAATACTATCTTGTTTGCTCATTTCCCACCTTTCCTAGCTTTTATAGTCCAGATCCGAGGCTTTGATGGTTTCAGGACTTTATTTTCTGTGTTCAGAGCTATCCAGACCTTGCTGTGGTAGAGGGAAGTCCTACTGCTTACCAGTGGGAGTACAAATATGACTCTATCATTGTCCATGCTGGAGTGAATGACTTGAGACATACCTCCCTGGACTACATGAAAAGAGACATGGAAGAGCTCTCAGATCATGTGACCCAGGCAGGTATGACCCTAGCCCTGAGTAGCATCCTGCCTTCGCCCAGAATGATACCACAGTATAAGGACAAAATGATTGACTTCAACAATTGGCTAAGCTTTTGGTGTCATTTAAAGGGGATCCAGTATCTGTCTGCCTGGGAAGACATGATCGACAAACCACGATGCTTTGCCAGAGATGGTCTGCACCTGTCACCCCTGGGATTTAGGTTACTGGTTAAAGCTCTTGCTACTCCTATAGTGCCTTTTTTAGGCAAGGTTCAAAGGACAAAACCACCACTGTAACAGATACAAGCATGCAAAATCTGAAGGTAATGCTACTCATTGCTAGAAGTCTAAACCTCAAAATGCACTCTCTCGAGGCACTCCTAAAAATGGAGAACATCAATATCTGTGCAGTAACTGAGACCTGGTTCAAGGCAACAGAGGGCATCCCGGCAATACCAGGCTACAATTCTTACCACACTTTTCGGCCACCAAACCAGGATCGAAACACTAAAGGTGGAGGAGTGTCCATATTCACCAAGGATATTCACACCTCCAGGCTAGTTGCCCAACACAATGCATCTGAAATTCTCCAGGTGCAACTAACACTAGGTAAGACTGCAATCCAAATTGTAGCTAGATACAGATCCCCCACCATGCCACAAGATTCTCACTACAACTTTCTAAACATACTGGAAAATATTAAGATACAACCAAATACCCTAATACTGGGTGATTTCAACTACCCTGCCATTAACTGGGAAAACTACTCGGATACTAACGCCTTTTCCCAACGGTTCTTGGAATTCATAAATTCCAACGCCCTGGATCAACTAATCCATTGTCCCACCAGGGGCTCCAATATCCTAGACCTGGTCATTACCAACATGTGAGATAGATGCTCCACATCAGTGGTCACACCCCATTGGTCAGGTCTGACCATAAGCAAATCACCCTTGATATCCACATCCCATCCCCACCCCACAGTATGGAAACCTCCTTAAAAAACTTCTCCAAAGCCAACTTCATGCTACTGAAGTCAGAAGTGACAAACGTCATGACACCCATGCAGACGGGATCTGAAAGTTTCACTGCAGAATCCTACACTAAGGCACTGTACGAGCACATCCACTCATGCATGAATCGTGCCATCCCAAATAGAACCAAGAGGTTCTCCTCCAAAAAAAGGAACCCAATTTGGTGGTCCCCTGCTATAAACAAACTATACAACAGAAGGAAGAAACTGTTGCAGAAAAGAGGAAAATCCCAGGATGTAAAAAACTCCCTCAAGAGCCGCAGTAAGAAGCTGAGATCCCTCATAAAATCCTCAAAAGCTAGTTACGAAAATAAAATTGCCAAAGATTCCAAAGACAACCACAAGGCATTCTATATTTATGTCAAGAATCTAAATGGCAATGTTCAGATCTGCTCTGAGCTTCAACAGAATGGCATTAAATATACTGATCCAAAGGATATTGCCATATCCTGGCAGATTGATTTAGTGCCAACTTCACCCCCCTCTCACCCCCTAAAGGGCCCATCTCAATACCAAAAGATTGCCAAATTCCAGTAATCATGGCCACACAGGTAGAAACCGCACTCTCCAAAGCTAAGAATACAGCATCCATGGGACCAGATGACATCCCAGGCTGTGTACTACATTAACTACAAATTGAACTGGCACCTCACCCAAGTGTCATGTTTAATCATAGCCTCACCTCAGGCTTCGTGCCCACTGAGTAGTGCACAGCTACAGTTGTCCCACTCCACAAGGGGGGATCCAACTTGAATCCTGGGAACTACTGTCCCATCAGTCTGATGAGCCTGATCTGCAAGGGCATGGAACACATTGTCATGGAACTTATAAACAAAGACATTGGCAACTTTCATACACTGGACCCCACCCAGTTTGGGTTTGTGAAGGGCCGATCTTGTCAACTGAACCTGACTGACTTCTTCGAATCAGTCTCCAGAGCTGTGGACGAGGGTAAGGCAGTCCACACAGCCTATCTGGACCTCGCCAAGGCCTTCAACACCATCCCCCACTCTGGAATCATAGATAAACTTACTAAGCTGGGCATAAATCCCTACATCACTTGATGGGTTGCCAACTGGCTTACTGACAGAACCCAGACTGTAAAAGTAGCCAACTCCAAATCCAGCTCCAGACAAGTGACAAGTGGAGTACCTCAGGGTTCAGTCCTGGGACCACTAACACTAAGGGACTCTGACTAACAAAGTTTGCAGATGACTGCAAACTGGGATCCATTACTGAATCCCCAAATTATGTGGATATTTTACAATAGGGCCTTACAGAAACAGATGCCTGGTGCCAGAGCCATGGGCTCAGGCTTAATGCCAAGAAATGTATAGTTATCCCCTTCGGAAAAAAACATGTACCCATGAATTACCACATAGGTGGCAGTACACTAAACATCGAAAGTGTGATGAGAGACTTAGGGACACAGGTGGACAGTGGTCTCACTTTCGATAACCACATTGCCACAACAGTCAGGAAATCCTTCTATGTGGCACACCTCATCACTAAGGGCTTTTCATCCAGAAAAAAGGAGGTCATTGTCCCACTGTACTCATCCCTCATTAGACCCATTATAGAGTATAATGCCCTGTTTGGTATGTATCTCACAAGACATCTGCAACAGCTGGAAAGGCCACAGAAATACCTCACTAAAAGAATCACAGGCCTAAAGCAGATGCCATATGCTGACCATCTAAAAAAACTCCAGCTATACTCTGTAACATATTGTCTACTCAGAGGCGATCTCTGTTTAACATACAAGGCCATATCAAACCCTGAGCTGTTGGGCATGTTCCACTTAAATAAATCCCAATCCCTCAGAGCCACATGCTCCAGGGATCTAAATCTTGTAATCACAATGAACAAAACATGCTGGAGGGATAGGTTCCTGACCCAGAGACTCCCTATACTCTGGAATAGACTTTCCATACATGTCAAGAAAAGTGCCTCCTTGGCCCTCTTCAAAAGGAACCTTGATGATTGGATGGAAGAAAGGAAATTCACCCCAGGGATCATGTCAGTCGCCCTGCTAGACAGGGGTCCAGAGAAGTAAATATTGTGGGAAGAAATATCCAGGGAATTGTTATGGCTAGGCTTGTATAGGCCCTAGGGCCGATAGCCTAGTACCAACCTATAAACCTATAAGTATGGGAAAAAAGTGTATACTTTAATTTTCAGAATTTTGAGTTGTCAGGCTCACAGGTTAAAGTTTATTCTAACTAACTGAAAGTATGAGGCAGGTTCTACTTGTGAGGAAAAATCTGCTTTAAATGATTTTTTTTTCCACTTTTTAAGTCACAACTCATTGTTTACAGTGTGTATATTACTTAGTTGATACTTCTTCCAGGGCTTTGGCCACTGTGGTACTGTTTAGAGGAGGTTTGCTTGGCTATATTCTCAGAATCTCTCAGATGATGTGAAAAATTAGACTTTAAATTCTCCTTGAATACAGATTTAGTTTTTGATTCTTCTGCTGCAGATGTAATCAAAAAGTATAATAAAAGGGTTAAGCTGATAGAAGGAATCTCTAAAATTTTCCAACCCTTCATCCAGTTTTGGCAATAAGCAAAACAGAAATAGCAGGGGGCGCTAAACAGAATTCAGGAACCTACCCCCAAAAGGACAGTCCAACAAGTCAGAAAGACTATTTAAGGGACCCTGTTCCCCCAACCCTGATGATCCATCTTCCCTACCAGAAAACTGAATCTTTGTTTCTTTTTGGCAACATATAGTTTCAGACAAATAAGTTCTATAGATCATTCATTAAGGCAGTGGAAGGAAATCCCTACTTTTCAGGAGCTAATTCCTCATCCACTAGAAAGATTCCTTTATTTCCCCCTGTCCTTCAACATATGTTGTCCCAGGGAGTGACAACAGCAGTTCCTCCTTCCCAGGTTGGGAAAGGTTTTTATTCAAGGATTCTTTTAGTATAAAAGAAAAAAATGCTTGGAAACCAGTTCTGGATCTTTCTTTCCTAAACCTATTTGTGATACTGCCCAAGTTCAAAATGTTGTTATTTCACATCCTGCTACCTCTTCTTTCTCATTTAAGTTTCCTGGTAACATTAGATTAAAATAAAGCTTACCATCACATCCCTATTCATCCATACTTCAGGCATTTAAGTTCTTTTGTGTTTGGATCACAGACACCCCTCGACATCTCCAACACTTACTTCCTTCCTCTACCTTTTGATACATGCTGCTATTTGAGCAATATTCTAAGCTATCAATATCCCACCCTTCTGTCTTCCTTATCTCTTCAGTGACTTCTTCTAACTCTTTCCATCTCTCTCTTGTTGGTATTTCATTCTTCCTCTTTCTCCAATTTCCTATTTTTTTCCTTCTTACCTTATCCCATTTCCTTCTCAGATACTCAGATTCCATGATTTTCTCATTTTCCCAGGATGCATTCCTCATGTTTCCACCATTACAATCTCTCTCTGTTTCCCACCCCTTCTTCTTATTTTTTTTCTTCTATGTCAACTTTTTTTTTTTTTTTGCAGGCCATATATATCCAACAGTCTTGTTCTGGTAGTCCAAAGTGTATTTTGAGCTACCTGAGTAATTTGGGTAATTATCTGCCACTTTCCCCCTTTTCAGCAGTCTTCTATTTCTTTGACCCCATTGTTTTTCCAAATTCTCTCCTTCTGTTTGCCTAGTCTCTCTCACCATCTTTCTTATCTCCATAGCTGCTTCAGTCATGTCTCTGTCATTGTATATAATCTCATTTTTTATGGCCTTTGTATTCCATTCCTGGACTTCCTTCCATAATTTCTCTCTCTCTCTGTTTCTGTCTAACTGCTTTGCCTCCTCCTTCCTGCCTTCATCCAGTAAATGATGATGTATGTGAGGGTGTAGGAAAGAATGGATTCTGCTTCCCCTGTCCTCCTTCTTAGCCTTAGGGTCCCTATGCTTGTCATTTCCCCTTTGTCATTTTCTACCCAGTCCCTCCAATTCTCTTCCCTTGTAATCTGTTGGCAGGGTCCTCGGTGGATGTGTAAATAGTCGTACCACCATGATTCTTATAGTGTTGATTCTCCTTGATACTGTCAATGTCCACATGTCCTCCTTTTTTAACTCTTTCTTTACATTGTCTAGTACTCTTTTTTAAGTTCTCATCTCTTGTTTCCTTCAGTGCCCTCCCCCACTCAGTGGGAACTCAGAAGTATTGTGGTTATTTCCCTATTTTTATTTCTGCCAGCCCTCTCCTTTTCTGTTGTTTCAACATTCTCATCGTTAACTTCCTTCATATTACACTCTAGCTCTTCTTTTCCCCTAAATTTCTGAAGTATTGCCATTATCTCATTTGTTGCCTTATCTATATCTGAAGTAGATAATATACAGTTGTCCACTTACAGTAGAAATTTGGACTTTACTGTTTTCAGTTCCTCCAACTCCTCGATCACCTTTTTCACTAGTTCTTCAATTAGTTGTGTGAATAATAGGGGATAGAGCCCAGCCCTGCCTTATGTCCCTCTGTATTCTTCACATTCCTGAATTTCTTCCATTAACCACTGCTTCTAGCTTTAGATTGTTGTATATTGTTTTTACACATACCTGCCACTTTCTCCCCATTTTAATTCTTTGCAGCACCCACCGTAGGAATCCCCAGCTTACTGAGTCAAATGCTTTTTGTAAGTTCAACGGCACAATTTCTCCATTCTCAACTATTTTCCTCTTACACTTCTTTTATGAAATGCACTGATTCCAGTCAGTTGTCTTCAGCTGCCCAGCCTTAAATAATCCCAGTCTGTCCTTCCTGTATTACATATAGTGATAACCCCATTTAATATTGTGGCCATTGTTTTTCCATGAGATTTAGGTCTACATTTATCAAAATGAAATTGGTCTTTACCTCTAAATTCTTTCTGGTCTATCCCTCTTTTGTTAGGCCCACTATGCCATATCACTGGATACATTTTTCCTGATTCCTTATGCTTTTTGCTAGTCTTTGTCATTGTGTTCCTGGCACCAGTAGAATTCTATTGAAAATGTGTCTGCAGCCATTTTCTTTCATTCTTTCTTTCTTTCTTTCTTTCTTTTTTCTTTCATGCCTTGTACTGCTGTCTTGCCTTCTTTTGCTGTGATGTTCCTATCCAGTCTGCCTCATTGTTCATTTATTAATTGGTACCCCTCCATCTGCATTGCCCCTTCCATATCTTCTTATCCTTTCTTCCCTTTTTTTGTACAGCTCCTGGTAACACTCCCTGAACATTTCCCTTATTTTTTATCCTCCTGGATCTCCTCTTCTGGTATCCTTTCCCTCTAATCCTTGGCATGTTTCAGACCCCTTTTCTTTTGCCAGCTGTTTACCTGCTGATTCTTCTACAGCACAACTACAACACATCAGTATGCCTTCCAGTAGATTGTTTTGTACCGCACTGCCTCTAATTCCACTTAAAATGCTTCCTCTCACTGGGACACCTACTCCCCCTGTCTGCATTCTTTGCTTTTTCTCATTTCTTTTGTATTTCAGGTAGTTTTGTTTCAAATTCTGTGATCCTTTTGTCTTGTTGCTGCTTCCTTACCCTGTTTTAATTTAGTATCCCCATGATTGATGTCTTAATACCATGTCACTTTATTTCTTTTAGCTGTTATCTCTTTACTTCATAATGTTCCCTTGTCTCTTTAATTTTCTCTTTAGTTTCTCCCTTTCTACAAGCTCCCTCTGCTTGCATAATGCAACCTACATATCTTCCCTGATTCTCTTACCTCTTTGTTTCTACTGCTATCCTTACAAATCTGATTTAAGATATACTTTCTTGCTTTTCTACATTCAGTACTATCTCCAGCTTCCTCCTTTGACAGAAATCAATCTGGTCTGCTTGCTTACATTAGAAGGAAGAGCTAGGAATGAGAATATGGGATTTTATTTGTTTCAGGCACCCCATTACAACTAAAGAGGTAATAATTCAATGAGCTATTAACTATGGAACTTCGCATTCTAAGTCATGTGCAAAAATAGTGGATGATGATTCTGCTTATACAGGAAGTGGAAAGAGATAGTACCACTAATGGTGGAACTAAACGTGGTCAGAACACAGGCTGAATAATGCACTTGGCAGCCATCACATTAATGTAGAGTGAGGAAATGCACGATAATAATAATAGTAATCATAATCATAATAACAGCAAAAAGCAAAGGAGCTTTAAGAGGCTTCAGACACAAAGTGCAACTTGAAAAAAACGAGGATCTCAAAAAGTAAATGAGAAGTACACCAGGACACGGAATGGAAATGAACAAAAGGGGCCGTAAAGAAGAGGAGCAGCAATCGGTCATATCTAACGAAAGAAACCTAAAATGGATACACAAGACACGGAAAGAGGAAAAATGGAGATACAAGGTGGACAAAGAGAGAAGGAGAAAGAACAGTTAAGACCAAGAGGACTGTAAAAAGATACTACACAACACTAAGGACTACCTCAATTAAAGACAGAGGTGAGAGAGACTTCAGAAACAGAGGGCTCAGACACACAATACTGGAAAAAAGAAGATCCGAGAAAACAGGGTTGGTTAGTTAAAGGCCTGGAAGACCATGGAAGTAACAGGAGAAGCAGCAGAAGTTAACAAGGACTAAAGCTGCAGCAGCTAGTGATAGATAAGTGCTACTAGTGAAAGGAGGATAATATGAGCAAAAAGTATTGTCCTGGTATAGGAAAACAGCAAACAAAAGGACATGCTGCAGCCTAGAGACTGAGGGGCGTAGGAGAAGGGGCAGTCATAACAGAGCAGAAAATTTTATACCATCAGCTGAGCAGCAACCAGAAGATGAAAGTATAGCTCTATGGGCAAAAGGGGAGGGCAAGGGTGAGTATTGACATGCATACTAATGATAGTAAGATGGGTGAGTATTAACATGCATACTAATGGAAGTAAGATGGGTGAATATTAACATGCATACTAATATTAGTAAGATGGGTGAACATTAGCATCTATACTAATTGTAAGATGGGTGAATATTAGCATGTATACTAATGGTAATAAGATGGGTGAATATTAACATGCACACTAATTGTAATAAGATGGATGAATATTGACATGCACACTAACGGTAATAAAATGGGTGAATATTAACATGCATACTAATGGTAGTAAGATGGATGAATATTGACATGCACACTAATGGTAATAAAATGGGTGAATATTAACATGCATACTAAAGATATTAAGATGGGTGAATATTAACATGCATACTAATGGTAATAAGATGCTGTACAAAACAAATGTCACTGCTAGCTTTCTTTTATGTCACTTCATTAATGTTTGTTTAGTGAGGCAGTGCACTCATACCAATGGACCACTTTTGGTACAACCCAGGTAAATACAGTTATAAGAGTACAGGTGGCTATGGGCAGTAAAATTAACTTTTACACACTGACAACACTAATAACAAGCAATAAAAGATGAGATATGAACAGTATTTACAAAAGTTGTTTACAAGTCTTATGATAATATTTCAAGGTTTAGGTGTTTATAGCGTAGTAAATCAATGAAGAAGTATGCTCTCTGTGTGATCAGGAGCCATTGGGCGTTGAAAATCATCAGGCAGTGATATTTCTAGTGGTGGTGGTGGGGAATTAGTGATGAAATGGTAAATTTTATTGGATATGTCTTATTGTTTCTTTGGGAAGCTGCAGTAAGTGTGGGTAGGCCATATCCAGGTGGAACAAAGACAACTCCCTTACTTACAGCAGTTTTTGCTGGGCCGGTTAAGTAAGGTGAAATCCTTCTCATCCAGAAAAGAAGAGATTTAATTTTATCTGTTTTCTGTATGTGCAAATGGAAAGAAAGAGTTTGGTCTAGCCAATGGTTTTTGAAGGAGACTGCTATTTCTTTTTGGGGCTTGGTACTTTGACTAACTTTTGATGAGTACCAAATATCATATTTTTGGTTTTAAATGGATTCCGTAATAGATTGTGCTGAAGCATCTATTCATTGAGGGAATGTGGACCATTTTGGACGTATGTTTTAATGGAAGATGGCCATGTCATTTACACATTGAATAAAAATTAAATGAAGGGGGTCATATGGAAGTCTATTAATAAAAATTGGAAAGAGGAAGAGGACTTGAATGGACTCCTGAGCAATTTCTATGATTAGTGGAGCTGTATCAGAAAAAGAAGGGCCTATTTTGATTCTGTAGAGTCTGTTGGAGAGAAAGGCATAGACCCATGCCGAGGAATACTCAATGTCAATTTCTATCAGCTTGTTGAGTATTATGGTGTGGTTTATGAAATGAAGGGCCTTTGTAAGGTCTTTGGTGACTGCACCTTTAAGGTTGCCTGTGTCCATGTTAATTAGGATTTAGTCTATTAGGTCCACGCAGCTGTCATAGTATCATAGCAAAACCATGAGGTGGTATTGTTGGATTTTATTTATTTATTTGACATTTGTTAACCGGGTTGGTCCAGCTGGGCCAGGAGCCCATTTTCAGTGGAGACCTGAGGAGAAAAGCTCCAGTTATAAAACAATTTAGCATTACATAGGTAACAAAAAAATAGAAAGTACCATGACCAAGTATTACTCCAAAACATATTAATACAAATATGAATCAAACATATTTAGATTACCGTAAGAGGATTGCCTCAAAGAAATAAGTATATGAACTCCCCCTTTATTTATTTATTTATTTATTTATTTATTTTTGTTATATACAAGTGATCAAACAAGTGATATGCCAGTGATCAGATTTCTTGCCTAGGCTTCGTAGGAAGGTATAGATGCTTTCAGGAGTTTAGAGGGAGGAAGCACCATTGTATAAAGGGGAAATATTAGGTAGGTTCTAAGCAGAGACATGATTTGGTATTGAGAAGATAATGTTTGAGTTCCTTTTTAAAGTGCGCAGGGTGTATGATGGAGTGTATGTGTAGAGGAAGTTTGTTCCAAGTGTGGGCTATAGAGGAGTTATATTGTAGTTTGTATGGAAATTTTAATATAGATAACTTTTTCAAGAATTCACCCTAGGGTGGGTTACTACCTAGGCCTAAGGAGTGAAGGTTTCTTTGGTTTCTGTTGCTTAGGAAGAACTTTATTTAATGTAGTTTGCTAGATGTTAGGCATGACATTTTTATTCCGAGGTTGTAAGTGTGAGTGAGGGGAAAGAAGAGGAAAAGGTGAGCACAGTTATACCATCTGTAATCTGTAGGATAAGACATATAAAGTAGGAACTTGAACTAGGCAATTTAGAGTGAGTTATAACACTGAAAGGAGGGAATGCAAACAAATAATGGAAATGCTGAGGTAAAGAGTAGTATATGAAATGGCATGTAATTATAATGTGCGGATTTATTTTGCATTTTCTCTTTTGTCGCTCCCCATCCATTTTTTCTTTTTTTTCTTATTTTGATTGTATATTTCTTTCTCCATTATTGTATTATTTATCTTTCATTTATTTTCCTTTTTTCACAGATTCAAATCCCACTGGAGCAGGCTGGGCATATTCCTGCAGACTAGGGAATGCTCACCCTCTGCCTGTCCAGGGACGTCCATGAAGGTTCGGGGTGGAGGCACTAGTCCTGCTGCTACCGCAGCACTTTGCAGCCTGGTAAGCCTTTCCAAAATGGGACTTTGGAGTATGGTAGAGGACATGCTGGAGAAGGTAGTGGCAGAAGAATCCAGCCAGTCAAAGCCCGTCTTCAGTGTATTGAAGACATGCTATCCCAGTTGGTGCCAATCACTGTACCAACACAGGCCCCTACCCTCTCAACATCAGGGTCCTCCACTGCAACATCCTCCGGCAGTGGGTGTGTTTGAGGTGTTTCTGGACTGGGACTCCTGCCCTGCTGGGACTTCCTTTCTCCTTTCTCCTACACTCTCTTGCCTATTTCCCACCCATACTACCATCTTATGCAAAAAAAGAAAAAATAGGGTGTATATCCCATGACAAAAAAATAGTGTCCATCCTCCTTCGCAACCACAAACCTCTTGATGTTTTCCTTGTGTGACCCCCTCTTTGATTTTCTCTCCTTTGTCAGTCTTTTTTATCTCCCCCTTTCTGTTGTTTAATGAAACCATCAAGATGTCCACAAAAGGTCATCACTGTATAAAACATCACAAACCCTCTTTTCTGTTTAGAAATAACATCAATTTTAATTGCTGTTCAGTCTTCAACTTTCCTTGAAACATTTTAAACTTGACTGCGCTTAGCCATGGTATTAAAAAAAATGTAACATGAACACTGAGGCTTTTGCGAAGTAATTTGCAGCTTCCTACTCCTGAAGTTCACACAACTTAACACTTTTGGAAGAAATGGACGTGTTTTCAAAAACAGATTTCACTTTTCCTTATTCATAACAAATGACCTTATTTGTATATCTGCAGTGTCACTATTAACATATAAGCTTAACTTATTTGTGAAGCCCCACACTATCAATACTGGCCTGTGTCCTGGAATTTTTTTCATTAATAAAACTGAAGTCAGTTTGGACAACTGCTCATTTTTGGAAGGAAAATTAAAACATAATTGGTGAAACTGCTTGTAAAACAGCCTTATACTATTGACATAAATTTTGGATTTGTTACATTTTGTATATATGTGCAAGTAGTCAGTTGAAAATATGCTTTGTGTGTTTTTGGCATGCCTTCTTTGTCCACAATCCTAAAGTTATTGTAAACTACAAAGATACAGAGTTAAAGTACAAGGCACATGAAAACAAAGCGATTGACCTGACTGTGTAAGCCATAAGTATTGGAAAAGTGTAGCCAATATCTAAAAAGTATTTTCGTTAAACAAATAAGCAAACAGTCAACAAAAGCCAAACCTTCAGTGGCTTATTGAAAATTATAGTAATTCTAGTTCCCTCTCCAGTGTTTTTTCCTGCATCAGCTGCTTGGTGTCGCTCCAACTGCTTCTTCCTTAAGGGTCCACAGTTCTAGCCCTCAGAGATGGGATCACCATGGCCTTCAGCGTATTGGAATGGAGAAGAAGGAAACACGGACTAGAACAACCCAGCAGAATTAGATATGCTGCCTAAGGAGACTGGGGACCTTTTGATATTCCCTAACTGGACAGGGCTAATTGACATCATTTATATCCCAGCTCATGGCATCACTTAGCTCCACCCTCTGCAGTGTGTCAAAATGCTAATCTATCTGCAGTGTGATCACACTAGGGCAATGTTAGATTCTATGGAGAAGCCACACCCTTTACCCCAGAATGGGTGAGCTGACACTGCTACTCCATCCCACCCCTCCCCCGCTGTACTTGCCTGGGCATCCCTGCTGCCCACTCTTTTTTTTGTTTTATTTAGTTTGACTGTTACTAAAATTTGTTGACAGTTCATGCATTGCTGCTTTATGCTCCTTACAGCTGCACTGCTGCACTGTACAAGGACAGCTGAGAGACATTTGTTTCCTATATCTTCAGGTCTGCATTGCCTCTGTTTTCTATGTTTCATGCTCATTTCCTGTGGGCGTTCCTTGGTGTATAGCACATGGCATATTTCTTGCCTTTTCTCGTTCACTAAACCTTGGATCACCGATCCAATAATTGCTTGTGATGCTTGTCATTCAGGTTTTGTAGGCTTTCTACCACTTATAAAATATTCACAACAATTCAGTGTGGCCAGTTTCATATTTTCCATGTGCAGCTCTGCACAACTATCTTTTAATCTGGCCTGTTTCATTTAATTTAATTAAATCAAAAACCTCTTGGCAAAGGAGAAGCATACTATATTTAGTCGTATAATATTGTTATACCTAAAAGGCACAAATGCTGCTGTTCAATGGAGATACGAGTTCTTAAACAGATATATGACATCTATGAATAGCATACTAATGAACATTTAGTTAGAACAATACTTTTAAATGTAATAATTGTGACATAGAGTAATCATATATTCTGTAAATGTTGTGATAAATTGAAGTTTTTAAATCACAGAAGTTTTTGTTTTTCTTTTTTCCAAGGCATTGCGTGGTCTTAGAATCCTTGTGCACATCTTGGTAGCTTAAATCAGTATAGCTGTTTAAACTGAACATCGCTGCTTACACAGTGCTGCTACTGAGCACCGTTTCTTATAAATTGACAGCTGCTGTGAAGAAACATGTAACTATATGTGCTGAGCAAACACATCGAAAAATAAGTACATACAGCCCAGTTAAACACATTTCCAAGTTTATACGTGGGAGAGGAATGCTAAGAAAACTGAATGAAATTTCAGCTCATACAAACCCATAACAAAAAAGTAGTTTTTACATCCTCTATGCATACCTTACTTTTACTAACTCTGTAGTTATGCAACCGTGAAGAAGGAAGGGGAAACCCACACAGACTGAATCATTGCAAGTTCACAAAGAAAAACATGCACATGATTTGTTAGAATGTGTAGTAATCAGAGACTTGAACTCAAAGAGGTGCACCTTCCTCCGATTTGCATGTGAGCATTTTTGTAGATACCAAATGAAGTGAAACATCAGGATAGCAGTACATGGGCAGAGATATAGAACTGTAATGTAGTTTTACTATACTGTTCACAGTCCAGTTAAAGTGCAGGGAGTGGCACAGGGTTTACATGGAAATGAAAGGAATAAAAAAGATCGCAATGAACAGTTTGTTGCACTGCAGATATGAATGACAGAAAAGGACCTGTTAATTTTGCTTTAGCTTGGGTAGTCAAGGGTAGAGATGTCATCATCAATGTTATTGAAATGGTAGGGAGGGTAGAAATAAAACATCTTGTAGGTATAGCATTAGTGAAATCGATACACTTTGATGTCCTAGATATGTGGTGTCCCAGGTATGAGGTATCTGGATGCACGGAATATGGCACTCAACGTGCCTTTTCACATGTATTGATATAGTGCATGGGAAAAAAGACAGGGAACAAGATAGCTCTTGTGCTTCTCTCGCTCTCTTTTTTGTGGTAAAATTTTTAAACTGTATCAGTGGTTTACACAGATGCAGAAAGAATCAACCAGGGTGAATGCCATCTATAGACACACATGCACACATGTACACACACACACACACACACACACACACACACACACACACACACACACACACACACACACACACACACACACACACACACACACACATGTGCACATGCATGCATATGTATGTGTATATGCACAGCAAATTTATGGCAGTTTTGCATTAGGCATGCAATTTCCACTCTTAGAACATATTCTGAAAATATCAGCGGATATCATGGAATCATGACCAATCAGCGTGCATGTTTTGGAATATTAATGGGGGGTCGTTGTATACTATGTATTTATTCATACTCGTGGAAGTCCTTTGGAAGTAACAAAATGAATCTCTCATCCTAAAATAAAAATTCTTCCTTGTACATGTCTATAGTAGTTCTCTTATCAGAACTTTTTATATTAATGTAAAAAAGGGGCAAAATGCAATTACCAGAAACAGAGAAATACTTGTTCCAATATTTAAAGTAACCGATGATAGAAGTGTTGATCTCTTTTCAACATAGTTATCTGCTCACCTAAATTTATTACAAAGTGAAAACTATGCAAGCAGCCAAACAGCTGTTAGGCAAACAACAACATTAACACTGCTCACTTATTTTTACCTTGAAGAGAAGCTAACTCATTCAGAATAGCATGTTATTGTTAATGAGGTTTCATAGCTATACAAGTCAAGATTTTGCACAGCTCTGTCTCTATTAACTTGTAGTTATGTGCACATGTCATATAGAGAGATGTTACAGCTAGAGGCAGTTACTTAGAAAAACATAGATATGAAATCTTCATGAGATGCATTACTAGAGAGAATTATCTGGCAGTTCATAATTTTATGCACAGCTGTTTAAATGTACCCAGACGTTCCTTGTCTGAATGCTTAAAGGCATTTTACCGCAGACCTAGAAACACATTGTGGTTGCCTTTACAATAATATTGCAGAGTCCATACATCTGGGTCCTGTCGGAACCTTCCTTTGTGCATCGCTCTTTGCCTGATGAGGGAAGACTGTCTGCAGACCACAGTCTCAGACATAAATAATGTAGAAATGTCACGCCATGCACTTTGCCATAGCTCATGCGTTGTAGCCTACACTGTTAAGTGATTTTTATGCCTCACGGTGAACCAGGGCATCAGAAGGTACAAATCAGGAGACCACACAGGAGTACATACTTGTATAAAATAAGGCTGGTATAATATAAATGTTTAGGACGTGTGCCTGCATTTACTGCTGCAAAGATCTGAGTTCCTGTACCTAAAAGCAGTGGAGTGTACTGTGTAAATATCTGTATAATACAACAAGCATATGTATACATCAAACTGTAAAACGTAAGGGTAAGTTAATAAAAAAAAAAAAATTGTTTCACTAACTTTTTTGTATTAAGTGGATTGTTCACCTAAAAAGAAACTGCTCGCTTAACTTCTCAAAACAGAAGGAAACATGAAAGCTGTCTAAATCTATGACACTTCTTGCCATACTGCTGTCATTCCTGTAATTCTATCACTTAGTCATTTGTTTTATTTGTTCTCCCATAGTCCGTATGTTCATAATTCATTTTAACTGTCACAAAAGTTCAATTAATACACAGAAGAAGGACAAGTTATTTGTTATAACTCTTGTAAAGTAGTGTGTGTGTGTGTGTGTGTGTGTGTGTGTGTGTGTGTGTGTGTGTGTGTGTATATATATATATATATATATATATATATATATATATATATATATATAAAGATAAATGAAAATCTATTGTTTACCAAAGCTCTGGAAATTTACACTATGTATAACATGATCCGTATAAAATATAGAAATACAAGTAGCACAAAGTATGCTGAGATTGTATTGCATTGCACTGCCAATCTGTCCATTTGTTGATCTAAGTTTTATTAGCTCCAGTGCATAACTCCCATCTCATTGCAATGCTGCGTTGAGCTAAAAAATGGATTCTGCAAAGGGCAGGCCAAGTATAACCTTGAACAGGATTATACCACTATATACAAAATTAATTTAAGGGTGAAATGTGGTGGGCTATGTTAGTAAGTAGTGAGTCATATATTTATAACAGGAGGTCAAAAAGAATAGGAGAAAAATCTGAATATATGAGCTAGTAGAGAAGGTTTAAAGGCTACAGTGTGGGAGATGATTCGAGCTTACAAGGCAGAATTTGAGCAAGAACTTTTTTATTTTTATATATTTGATATTTATAAATAATGTTTTGTGGTGTTTCTTGTCAGCTAGCCAGGTAGATAGTAGTTGGAGATCCTCCTCAACTATGTTGCAGCTTTCCACTTCTCTCAAATAACAACCAAGCAAACCAAATCCCTACAATTACAACTTAACTGATAAACTTCCTCTACAAATAATTTTTATGTCCATTACCATACAGCCCATATGCACAAGTTGGCTATTTAAAACACACTTTCTTTAATAGATGGGGTGCTAACTGGTGTAGTGCAAATAGCAATTAGATTGGATTGGTTTTCTATAAATAGTGAAAACAAAATGGGAATTTTTTCTATAGTTTTTTTACCCAAACTTCCAAATAGTTAATATAATCATCTGAAATATTACAGGTAAATTTTAAAAAGGTAGCTATAGACTTAAAAATCACAAAACATGTCCATAGAGTCATGCCATAATATAAGCATATCATCAAGAAACTGTTAAATACAATGTTCAGCTTGTGTTGAATTTTGAATTAAAAGAAAAAAAAAATATATATATATATATATATATATATATATATATATATATATATATATATATATATTTTTTTTTTCCAGTAAACTAACACATGATTAGGGTAATAGGGTACACATGCTGTGCCCCTCACTACTACATTTTTCTGGTGAAATAATTCAACTTTAACATATATGCAATTATCGCATAGCTTTATTTCAACTGAGTCACTAATTAACCTCTGTTCCATATTGGAAATGGAGCCTCATTCATATATCAATGCTGCCAGCCACTGTATACCCAAATCATGTCAGATAGCTGAAAAAGGTTTATGATATCTAAAGTAATAAATAAGCAATTGTGGGAATGTTAATCCTGGATACATTTTCCAAGAAAATGCCATGAATCCATTAGTAAAGGTCCCTAAATAGGGCTTCACAGCATGACCCACGTATATAGCCAGTGGCTGGAAAATGGAGCCCCCACATCCGCTAAGGGTCTCACTGGTGGATTTGTAACTATTTTATGAACTTTGGGTATACTAAATATTATGGGATTAATGTTTTTTTTCTTTTTAACTTTAAGAAAACTATATGCATCCATATCAATTTATTCAGTCAGTAACAACTGCTCCAATGTAATATCAGTGGCTTTATAAGTAATACTTGCCTCATTACATGAAACTGAGAAATAGGTATCTGTGTCACATAGCAAAGAAAACATTATTTTGCTATAATCTTCACCATCCATAAGGACTACCCCACCCTTGTCTGGTTTCATGATTCTCAAATTCTGGTTACTAACAAGACCTTATGAAATAATTAATTCCTCCTTAACTAAATTACTTATAATACCCTCTCATAAAATTTTTATTACAAAAGGACTGCTGTAATTTGACCTCAAAAGCATTAATTGTCATATGTAGTTGAGGATTAAAATGACCTTTTCCTGCTTAAAATGCCTTTTTGGTGGGTATTGTCTCCCTTATTAAATATATCAAGCCAGATGCCCTTTTACTATTTTTGCAGATGGGGTTGGGGGTGTCCCTTCAACAATGACAATCATCTAGAGCCAAGGTTCAGATGTCTCCCACCAGATTCAGTTTATGTGTGAACATAAGTAAGTCCAGTAGCATGCTGGTCAAATCCAGTTTTGGAGTAGGAATAAAAGTAAAGCCCAAGAAAATAAAGAGAAGTGCTGATCAGTAAACTCTCCATAAGAACTATAATTAAACATATTTAAGTTGCTTTAGTTAAGATGTTATGCCCATTCTGGACATAAAACATTGACTAATATCAGGTTACAAAGCAATCTCAAGTGAAAGTACATCAAAGTTGCAACTAAAATAATAAAATAAATTTATAGTTGCATTGAGAATGGAAATTAAGTCCTGTACTAGTGATATTTATATTTCACTTAGTGGATCTGCCAGCCATTCTGTTTCATAGAATGATGTTGGCCATAATGCTGCACATCTGGAAAGTCACCTTTTACCTTCTTCTGCTGAACTATTGTATCAGATATGCCAGGCGGTTGTTCTAACGGGGCACATCTCTTAACAGTACAGTTTGTACTTTCATGATTTTTGGCACCAGTAGAGCCCTTACTGCCTGTCCAAGCTTCAAACGTGAGTTAATATATTGCAAAGTTAGGTATTCATACATTTTAAAAAGTGGAAGTGTAACCAACGTACTGTTTTAAATACTGAACTCATACCTCTTTCAGTGGTATGCCACTACATGCTTATTGTTGCTCCAAGACTTTCACATCCAACATTATGTAAATTATGCTTATTCCAGAAATCTGTCCAGTTGTATACCATCTTATGTTATGTAGGTAGTTAATTTGACTGTGTTAGGCACTTTTAGTTTTTGAATATTTTATTCACCTCAGTAGAGCTATGCTAAATGCATGTTTTAAATAAAATTCAAAAATGTAAACTTTATGTATGTTTTAAACGTTCTCCATTTGTCATGCTCATATAAGCCCTGGTCATAACTGCCAAAGGTTAATTGTCCAGTGCATGCACCTGGTCAACAATTAATTAATTAATTAATTAATTAATTAATTAATTAATAAGCTGTTTTTGATTCTGTGGTGTGGCTGAATGCATTAGTAGCTTACCAAGTTATTTACTAATGGGGATGTGTGGCAGGCCAGGTAGCAGTTTGTTGATGAAAATGGGGAATAAAATAAGTTGGGACCATTTGGCATTTAATGAGTTTGGCAGTGGGTGTTGAGGATTCCCAGTGTGAACTTGTTTCAGTTCGTAAGGAAGATCAGTGCTCATTTGGGAAGTTGAGTACAAAAGGATGAATTACTAAGCAATGAAAATAGTCCCAGTAAAGTATCCATTGTCTATGTTTTGCTGAATATCATCTATGAGGGTACAGAGGAAGAGTCTGTGCTGGGGAAAGATAACACTCTGTGGGACTGACAGTATTCACATAGTTGAAGATAAACATTTTTTAAATATTTTCAGTAGTGTAGGAAGAGTATATATGGATCTGAAATAATTTCTGGAAGCTGACTTTTTGGCTTTCAGACTGATTATAGCATGTAAACAAAAAATCTGGTATAATATTCTGGGAATGGTCAAAAGTATAAAGGAGTTTTAGAAGATGTAGAAGTTGTTCTTTGTATTGTCCTCTAAACTAAGGGTGTAAGCCATTTCAGCCATAGGTAGCATTTTATAGGATCTGGTTCAAGAACATTTGAATATACTTAGCCTTAGTAGTTTTCAAGAAGGAAGGAGATGTGAGGGATGATGGTTGTACAAGTAGAAAGGAGGTGTGAGGGATGATAGTTGTACAGGTAGAAAGGAGGTGTGAGGGATGATAGTTGTACAGGTAGAAAGGAGGTGTGAGGGATGATAGTTGTAGAGGTAGAAAGGAGGTGTGAGGGATGATAGTTGTACAGGTAGAAAGGAGGTGTGAGGGATGATGTTTGTACAAGTAGGAAGGAGGTGTGAGGGACGATGGTTGTACAAGTAGAAAGGAGGTGTGAGGAATGATGGTTGTATATGTAAAAAGGAGATGTGAGGGATGATGGTTGTACATGTAGAAAGGAGATGTGAGGGATGATGTTTGTACAAGTAGGAAGGAGGTGTGAGGGATGATGGTTGCACAAGTAGAAAGGATGTGTGAGGGATGATGGTTGTACAAGTAGAAAGGAGGTGTGAGGGATGATAGTTGTACAGGTAGAAAGGAGGTGGGAGGGATGATGGTTGTACAAGTAGAAAGGAGATATGAGGGATGATGTTTGTACAGGTAGAAAGGAGGTGTGAGGGATGATGGTTGTACAGGTAGAAAGGAGGTGTGAGGGATGATGGTTGTACAGGTAGAAAGGAGGTGTGAGGGATGATGGTTGTACAAGTAGAAAGGAGATGTGAGGGATGATGTTTGCACAAGTAGAAAGGAGGTGTGAGGGATGATGGTTGTACAGGTAGAAAGGAGGTGTGAGGGATGATAGTTGTACAGGTAGAAAGGAGGTGTGAGGGATGATGGTTGTACAGGTAGAAATGAGGTGTGAGGGATGATGGTTGTACAGGTAGAAACAAGGTGTAAGGGATGGTGGTTGTACAGGTAGAAAGGAGGTGTGAGGGATGATAGTTGTACAGGTAGAAAGGAGGTGTGAGGGATGATGGTTGTACAAGTAGAAAGGAGGTGTGAGGGATGATGGTTGTACAAATAGAAAGGAGATGTGAGGTATAATGTTTGTACAAGTATAAATGAGGTGTAAGGGATGATGGTTGTACAGGTAGAATGGAGGTGTGAGGGATGATGGTTGTACAAGTAGAAAGGAGATGTGAGAGATGATGTTTTTACAGGTAGAAAGGAGGTGTGAGGGATGATAGTTGTACAGGTAGAAAGGAGGTGTGAGGGATGATAGTTGTACAAGTAGAAAGGAGGTGTGAGGGATGATGGTTGTACAAGTAGAAAGGAGATGTGAGGGATGATGTTTGTACAAGTAGGAAGGAGGTGTGAGGGATGATGGTTGTACAAGTAGTAAGGATGTGTAAGGGATGATGGTTGTACAAGTAAAAAGGAGGCATGAGGGATGATGTTTGTGCAAGTAGGAAGGAGGTGTGAGGGATGATGGTTGTACAAGTAGGAAGGAGGTGTGAAGGATGATGGTTGTACAAGCAAAAAGGAGACGTGAGGGATGATGGTTGTACTTGTAGAAAGGAGGTGTGAGGAATGATGGTTGTACTAGTAGAGAAGAGGTGTGAGGGATGATGGTTGTACAAGTAGAAAGGAGGTGTGAGGGATGATGGTTGTACTAGTAGAGAAGAGGTGTGAGGGATGATAGTTGTACAGGTAGAAAGGAGATGGGAGGGATGATGGTTGTACAAGTAGAAAGGAGATGTGAGGGATGATGGTTGTACTTGTAGAAAGGAGGTGTGAGGAATGATGGTTGTACTAGTAGAGAAGAGGTGTGAGGGATGATAGTTGTACAGGTAGAAGGGAGATGGGAGGGATGATGGTTGTACAAGTAGAAAGGAGGTGTGAGGGATGATGTTTGTACAGGTAGAAAGGTGGTGTGAGGGATGATGGTTGTACAGGTAGAAAGGAGGTGTGAGGGATGATGGTTGTACAGGTAGAAAGGAGGTGTGAGGGATGATGGTTGTACAGGTAGAAAGTAGGTGTGAGGGATGATGGTTGTACAAGTAGAAAGAAGGTGTGAGGGATGATGGTTGTACAAATAGAAAGAAGATGTGAGGTATGATATTTGTACAAGTAGAAAGGAGGTGTGAGGGATGATGGTTGTACAGGCAGAAAGGAGGTGTGAGGGATGATGGTTGTACAAGTAGAAAGGAGATGTGAGGGATGATGTTTATACAGGTAGAAAGGAGGTGTGAGGGATGATAGTTGTACAGGTAGAAAGGAGGTGTGAGGGATGATGGTTGTACAAGTAGAAAGGAGGTGTGAGGGATGATGGTTGTACAAGTAGAAAGGAGATGTGAGGGATGATGTTTGTACAAGTAGGAAGGAGGTTTGAGGGATGATGGTTGTACAAGTAGAAAGGATGTGTGAGGGATGATGGTTGTACAAGTAAAAAGGAGGAGTGAGGGATGATGTTTGTACAAGTAGGAAGGAGGTGTGAGGGATGATTGTTGTACAAGTAGGAAGGAGGTGTGAAGGATGATGGTTGTACAAGTAAAAAGGAGATGTGAGGGATGATGGTTGTACATGTAGAAAGGAGGTGTGAGGGATGATGGTTGTACAGGTAGAAAGTAGGTGTGAGGGATGATGGTTGTACAAGTAGAAAGAAGGTGTGAGGGATGATGGTTGTACAAATAGAAAGAAGATGTGAGGTATGATATTTGTACAAGTAGAAAGGAGGTGTGAGGGATGATGGTTGTACAGGTAGAAAGGAGGTGTGAGGGATGATGGTTGTACAAGTAGAAAGGAGATGTGAGGGATGATGTTTATACAGGTAGAAAGGAGGTGTGAGGGATGATAGTTGTACAGGTAGAAAGGAGGTGTGAGGGATGATGGTTGTACAAGTAGAAAGGAGGTGTGAGGGATGATGGTTGTACAAGTAGAAAGGAGATGTGAGGGATGATGTTTGTACAAGTAGGAAGGAGGTTTGAGGGATGATGGTTGTACAAGTAGAAAGGATGTGTGAGGGATGATGGTTGTACAAGTAAAAAGGAGGAGTGAAGGATGATGTTTGTACAAGTAGGAAGGAGGTGTGAGGGATGATTGTTGTACAAGTAGGAAGGAGGTGTGAAGGATGATGGTTGTACAAGTAAAAAGGAGATGTGAGGGATGATGGTTGTACATGTAGAAAGGAGGTGTGAGGGATGATGATTGTACAAGTAGAGAGGAGGTGTGAGGGATGATGGCTGTACAAGTAGATAGGAGGTGTGAGGGATGATGGTTGTACAAGTAGAGAGGAGGTGTGAGGGATGATGGCTGTACATGTAGAGAGGAGGTGTGAGGGATGATGGTTGTACAAGTAGAGAGGAGATGTGAGGGATGATGGCTGTACAAGAAGAAAGGAGGTGTGAGGGATGATGGCTGTACAAGTAGAGAGGAGGTGTGAGGGATGATGGTTGTACAAGTAGAGAGGAGGTATGAGGGATGATGGTTGTACATGTAGAAAGGAGGTGTGAGGGATGATGGTTGTACAAGTAGAGAGGAGGTGTGAGGGATGATGGCTGTACAAGTAGAGAGGAGGTGTGAGGGATGATGGTTGTACAAGTAGAGAGGAGGTGTGAGGGATGATGGTTGTACAAGTAGACAGGAGGTGTGAGGGATGATGGCTGTACAAGTAGAGAGGAGGTGTGAGGGATGATGGTTGTACTACTCTTGTCATGCACATATCAGGACATTGGGCAAATTCACTGTCGACATCTGGTATTGAAAATGTTCCAGAAGTGGAACAGGAAGAGTCATCTGTTATAGGACTTCTGTGCTGGATACAGCCAGTCATATTATTCATTAAGTTCTAGAAATGTTTTGGTTATTAATTAGAGACTTTTGGACTTTCATAGACAGACAGCTTTTAAGTCTTCTGGCTGCCTTTTTAGGTAGGTTTCTGAGCATTATAAAATGTTTGTTTTCAATAAATGGGATGTTTTCCTTTAGTAGTATGCATTCTCTCAGGTTATAACTACTGGCAATTATTGGGTTAATCAGTGGTTTTGTATAGATCTGAAAAATTGTGACCTTGCGAAAGTGTTTTGTAGACAAAGATGAAATTTGGTAAGTGTTTTCAGTGGCTAGGGTGAGATCATTTATGTAGGAAATAAATAAAAAAAAAAAACATTTCATGTTTTTCAGATCATATTTAAGAGCTGATATTGATTATTTATTTAGTTGGGTGAAATGGAATTAGCTTTAGAGCAGGTATTGAGATGTTAACCTGTGAAGATGAAAAGAGATGACGCAGTGATCGTTTACACTAGGTGGGTATATGATAAGGTTAGAAATTGTGTGTAGCTAGTTCTAGTACTTGGTAAGTGAACACTGGTTACTCAGGTATTGCTGTAATATTGCTTTGAATGGGCTATGGAGATTAAAGTCTCTCTGGAATGATAACACTGTTGTATTCTTGTTTTTAAAGGAGGGTTTGATTTTAGTTTATGTCACATTTAAACTTTTCACCTGTATTTGGGTTAGGGCAATAGGCGCAGTGACTGTTTTGTTTAAGTTAACTTGATTTCTAGCCCTTTGGAGTCTGAATATTCTGGCAAAGTATTTTGCAAAATTAGAATGGTTTTAATGTTGTTTTTAATAAAAATAAGAGTCCCATATCTCTGAATTTTCCTACCCATGCATTAGAAGTATAATCATAGCTATGGAAATGATGAGTAAGTTTTGGGATATCGGCCTTGATCCATGATTCATTTATCCTCACAATGTCTGGATTATTGGTAGTAAGAAAGGATTCAAATTGCCCTAATATATTTTTGATACTGCCAGCATTCATGAGTGCAAACTTTATAGGTGCATGGGTGTTAGGAGAGTTTATAAGATAGATATTGTTATTGGAAAGTGAAGATTCAGGATAGATTTCAACATAACTTTAGATTAGTAGGATACTGATAACAGTGGTAATCAAATAATAAATCAGTGACAGCTATGTTTAAAAGTAAAGAAACCTCCATAAAAAACTTCTCCAAAGCCAACTTCATGCTACTCAAGTCAGAAGTGACAAACTTCATGGCACCCATGCAGTCAGGAACTGAAAGTTCAACTGCTGAATCCTACACTAAGGCACTGTACGAGCACATCCACTCATGCATGAATCGTGCCATCCCAGATAGAACCAAGATGCTCTCATCCAAAAAAAGGAAGCCAATATGGTGGTCCCCTGCCATAAACAAACTTTACAACAAAAGGAAGAAACTGTTGCAGAAAAGAGGAAAATTCCAGGATGCAAAAAACTCCCTTACCAGCCTCAGTAAGAAACTGAGATACCTCATAAAATCCTCCAAAGCTAGTTACGAAAATAAAATTGCCAAAGATTCCAAAGACAACCACAAGGCATTCTATAACTATGTCAAGAATCTAAATGGCAATGCTCAGATCTGCTCTGAGCTAAAACAGAATGGCATTAAATATACTGATCCCAAGGATATTGCCAATATCCTGGCAGATCGATTCAGTGCCAACTTCACCCCCCTCTCACCCCCTAAATGGCCCATCTCAATACCGGAAGATTGCCAAATTCAGGTAATAATGGCCACATAGGTAAAAAACGCACTCTCCAAAGCTAAGAATACAGCATCCATGGGACCAGATGACATCCCGGGCTGTGTACTACATGAACTACAATATGAACTGTCACCTCACCTAAGTGTCATGTTTAATCATAGCCTCACCTCAGGTTTTGTGCCCACTGAGTGGCGCAGAGCTACAGTTATCCCACTCCACAAGGGGGGATCCACCTTGGATCCCGGAAACTACTGTCCCATCAGTCTGACAAGCCTTATCTGGAAGGCCATGGGGTGGATTATCATGGAACTTATAAACAAAGACATTGGCAACATTCAAACACTGGACCCACCCAGTTTGGGTCCGTGAAGGGCCGATCTTGTCTCCTGAACCTGATTGATTCGAAGAAGTCAGTTTCCAGAGCCATGGACAAGGGTAAGGTGGTCCACCCGGCCTATCTAGACCTTGCCAAGGCCTTTGACACCATTCCCCACTCTGGAATCATAGATAAACGTACTAAGCTGGGCATTAATCCCTACATCACCCAATGGGTTGCTAACTGGCTTACTGATAGAACCCACACTGTAAAACTAGCCGGCTCCAAATCCAGCTCCAGACAAGTGGCTAGTGGAGTACCTCAGGGTTCAGTCCTGGGACCGCTCTTGTTTGGCATCTACTTCTCTGAAGTACAGGTCAACACTAAGGGACTCTGGCTAACAAAGTTCACAGATGATTGTAAACTGGGAGTAATTATTGAATCCCCAAATGATGTGGATACTCTACAAAAGGGCCTTACAGAAACATATGCTTGGTGCCAGAGCCATGGGCTCAAGCTCAATGCCAAGAAATGTATAGTTATCCCCTTTGGGAAAAAACATGTATCTGTGAATTACCATATAGGTGGCAGTACACTAAACACTGGAAGTGTGATAAGAGACTTAGGGACACAGGTGGACAGTGGTCTCACCTTCAATAATCACATTGCCAGAACAGTCAGGAAATCCTTCTATGTGGCACACCTCATCACTAAGGGCTTTTCATCCAGAAAAAAGGAGGTCATTGTCTCACTGTACTCATCCCTCATTAGACCCATTATAGAATACAACGCCCTGTTTCATATGTACCTCTTAAGACATGTGCAACAACTGGAAAGGCCGCAGAAATACTTCACTAAAAGAATCACAGGCCTAAAGCAGATGCCCTACACTGACCGCCTTAAAAAAACTCCAGCTATACTCTGTTGCATATCGTCTACTCAGAGGCAATCTCTGCTTAACATACAAGGCCATGTCAAACCCAGAGCTGTCGGACATGCTACACTTAAAGAAATCCCAATCCCTCAGAGCCACACGCTCCAGGAATCTAAACCTTGTCATCACAATAAACAAAACATGCCGGAGGTATAGATTCCTGACCCAGAGACTCCCCAGACTCTGGAATAGATTGCCCATACATGTCAAGCAGAGTGCCTAGTTGGCCCTCTTCAAAAGGAACCTTGACGATAGGATGGGAGAAAGGAAATTCACCCCGGGGATCACGTCAGTCGCCCTGCTAGACAGGGGTCCAGGGAAGGAAATAGTGTGGGAAGAAATAGCCAGGGAATTGTTATGGCTAGACTTGTATAGGCCCTAGGGCCAATAGCCTAGTACCAACCTATAAACCTATAAGAGTTACTATGTTGTGAGTTGAGAGTAGAAAAGACAAGATAGGTAGGGCATAGTTTGGGAGCTGGTGACTGGGAAGAGAGGGGGATATGTTAATCCAGTCTGCTGAAGTTGGAGAATTAGGCTGGATGGAGAAATTGTGTTAGATGCGTGCAAATTATTTGTTTAGGTTTCTTTCCTGGGATATAGAAGAAATATAGAAAGTGTAGGCCTGTCTCTTCTGGGATCATGATGGATGTTCTTGCAAGTGCAAGTAATTATTAATTGCCTTTGTTTGGTGAGATAGGATTAGACATAGCAAAGGGAAGAGTTGATGGAAAGATGAGGGTTTAAGGAGTATTTGTAAAGGAATTAAACATATTTTTGGTGGAACAGCTTTGTGTTAATGAGAGGTATAATGCAGGATTGGATACTGGAGAGTATGACCTGGATAATTATAGGGTGGGGATGGGAGTTAAGAAAGGTTTATAGCAGAGGAAGAGTCGTTGCCTTGATCAGACAAGAGAAAATGTCAGTGTCTTACCAAGCTAGAGTCTGAAAAGGTCTAGCATATATGGCAGAGAAGAGTTTACTAGAATTGGTGAACATGAGGTTTTCATAAGTGAAGCATATATTACTTATGAGTCAAGTGAGTTAAAATGGTGTAGTTTGAAATTGTGGGTGGGGATAGGCAGATATATAATTAGTGAAGGATGAGGTGGATGGGAATGGGAATGGGAGAGAGAAACAGGTCACACCTGCCATGCAAGGAGTCAAGCCGTCTGTACAAGTGCATACTAGCTTACAATGGGCAAGTGCTCAAGTACGCCGAGGATGTCATACTGACGACACAAAATTCAGAGTCATGGTAAACAAAGAATAGAAAGAAGTTACATTTTTAACATTTCAGTGTCTCATTATCATTTAATGAAGAATATAATATAAACAACTAACACTGTTACTTTGTCCAGATCTGACTTATGACTTATATTGCAGACCTGCAAGTTTGCACTAATCAAGGGCACATCTAAGTTAAGTACATGAGAAAACAGTAAACAAGAGGATAGAGTGCTCACAGTGCAGCATAGACAATAAAATATTACAACTCTGTTAGGATTGTTGGTAAGGCCACCAAATACAAAATGAAAGATTAAAAGTCTTATTTGAAAAACTTGTAAGTATGCAGTATATTTTATGCCATTATTTTGTGACCAGGAACAACAGTACTGTTACAGCTATGTTCTGCCTTATCTTAGTATTACTTAAGGTACAACTACTGGGCATTCAAGAGGGGGTGCACCTCAAAAACTCACGTTGTCCCAAGAAAATACTGTGTACTACAGTGGCTCTTTTAGCTGAGTGCAGTAAAGGGTGGGTGTAGGGTGTTACAGGGTCCACCTGTGGAGACCTGCAGGATCAGAGTACCTTAGTAAATAATGTTTTCCGACAGCAGTGTTCGCAATAAAATATGATGCACTGTAGTGGTCTCTGAAGCAGAGTGCAATAGAGCATGATTCAATTAGTGGACAGGAGTATGATTCCATTAGTGGACAAGAGCATGATTCCATTAGTGGACAGGAGCATGGTGGTACAGTGTCTGCTATTAAGACCTACAGTATCAGAGTATTTCACTACATAATGTTGCCAGAAACAATACCCCCTAGAAGATATTGCATGCCACACTGGTTACTATGGCTGAGTGCAGACAGTAAGGTTAAATAAGTAGCTGATTCTGTTGCAGGTGGGCAGGTGCTTCTGTCCTACTGAGATGTACAGATTTAGGACATTTCAACAAATCAAGCAATACTGTCCCCAAAATATACCATTCACTGAAGTGCTTGCTTTACTTTAGTGTAGAAAGTAAGATTAAATCAGTGGCTGGTACTGTTGGGGGCACCAGCAGGGGGGGTTGCAGCATCCACCTTTTCAGACATACCTTTAATCAGTTGGTGTAAACAATGATTAGGGGAGCCGGGGTTGTTGGTTACAGAATAACAGAAACAATTTGATTTCATAGAGAAGATGCATTTGAGAAAGGAAGAGAAAGGAATAGCACCCAAAGTCAAGAGTGTAATTGCAATCCAATTTTGCAGTTCAGTGAGTTTTCAAGGATTTATTGGTGGACTATTAGTAATCTGTCTATCTGATTTTAGCAGCTACTTCCTGATATTTACCAATACTGTGAAAAAATGGAGTCACCATAATGTTTCTTAGAATGATTGTTTTGTAAGAGCTAACAGGATTCAGATCTCGGAAGATTTGTCGTAGGTTTGTACCACTGGAGAGCCAGATATTTAATTGGACTAAAGAAGGAGGACTAAGTCCATTTAAGTTTCATGATAGTATGTAGTGCTTCAGTTCACTACATTGAACTTTACAAAGCATGAGGTAATGATGAGTTTTGCAGGGCAATTGGAAGCAAGTTCTTTCACTTTGCTGTGGGCCTGATCTGACCTGGTTGCCAGAGCTGTTAGTTAGAACAACGGGGGTGCCTAGGAGAGAGAGAGAGAGAGAGAGAGAGAGATCAGAAAAAAAAAAACAGTTATAATACATACACCAGAAATTAAGAATGGTTTCCCTCTGTAAAATAAGGAATGTATGTATCTAGCTGGTGTGTAGGACAACTTTACCAGTATGTTGAACTTCGGATTTTTGCTTTATGGTAACTCCAAGGCATTTAACATTTGCGGCAGCTTCAGGTGCATTACATTTTAGCTGATACAAATTAGAATGAAGATATTGGATTACTGTTCTTTTAGTCTAATTCAACTGCTTATATTTTTATTTTATTTATTTATTTTATTTTATTTTACATTTGGCAATCAGGAAAGTCCGACTGGACACAAGTCCTTTTTCAGCGGAGGCCCGGGGAGAAAAGCTCCAGTTACATCATAGGCTAATAATTCAACATCTGACAATGATTACATATACTTACTTAAGAACAAAGCATATGGGGCATGTCCTAAAAAACTGAAATGTGTGAAGGCATGTGATTTGTTAAAGTGCATTCCAGTGATTCCAAGTTTCTGTTACTCCGACTTTCATTGTTGATAAATGTCAAAAGAATACAAAATACATTCTCATAGTTATTTTTTAGAGCATAGTTACTGAATTGTTTTAGAGCTAAGACATGAATTTATCCTTAAGGTAATACTACTGTTTTGTTGTAGATCTTTGAAATGAGATAATAGTTATATACATGTGATTAGCAAGTGAACTTGTTCATCTTAGCAGTATCAGGAAGAGATTAAAAAAGAAATGCAGTTTCCATAGATAACAGCAAGGTTCTAGAAACCACTGGTACATTTCACAGTCCGAAAAATGTCTTCTTATTTGAGCAAATGATTGTATGCACAAGTTTTACTGAAAATGTAAAGTGCATATTCTGCCTCTGCATCAGTTGTGCTAACAACAGTAATTGCTAAACCAACAATCAAAAAATGGGGAAATTATAGCCGCATTAATCCCAAGGAGCAACACAAAATGGATGCAGTCTTTTATGACAACATTCATTTGGCAATATTACTAAAATAGCTAATAGTAATGACTGGAAGAATTTAACATAATTTGCTAACAATCAAAGTCTGAAGGCTTCAGCTATAAACACAACAGTTCCTCTAACATACACCCAGGCAGAAATGGAACATATTAGCATTTCTTCCCACTGATACCTACCATGCGCATCTATGGGGCATACATTCATTATAGGTGACTGACTAAACAGGGATATCAGAAAACATAAATCAGTGTTCAAATGTTTCTGCGGTCTCATCAATTGCTATAAAAGTGCTGTTCAATTCAGACTGTAGTCTTTTTTTTTTTTTGACTACCATGAGATAGCATTCAAGTTCACATCTGGACAACAGATTGTATCTTGGACAACAGATTGTATCTATCTACAACAAATTAAAGATTCTAACCAGAATCTACTAGTCACCTATAAAAATGTCAGGACAACTTTCACCAACAGTAAATCAACTGAACTGCTGCAACATGATTTCAAAAAACTATCATTTGAAATGAAAGTGACACAAAAAGTTGTTTCCCAAGCAAGCAAAGGCAAGACCCCCAACAATGGAAAAACACCCTTCTCAGCCTCAATAGGCAAATAAGACAACTTGTCAAGTCCTCCAAGAGCTCCTTTGAGAGAAACCTAGCAAGTACAGCCAAGGATAACCATAAGGCCTTTTACAGCTGTGTATGTAACCTAAAGGGTAGGACCAAAGCACGTGTAGAACTGGTGGCCAACGGTATCTCACACACTGATCTTACAGAGATAGCAAACCTGGTAGCGGAGAGGTTTGGTGAAAATTTCACTCCCTTATCCTAACCTAACTTACAACAAACCTTCCTCCAAACTTCCCCCACCATACATATCTGAAGACCAGGTCCTCAAAGCCTTGTCCAAGGCAAAAAACACAGCATCTATGAGACCAGATGGCATCCCAGGCTGTATTCTAAATAGGCTAAAACATGAACTAACATCACCACTAAGTAGCCTTTTCAATCATAGCCTAACCACAGCCTTTGTTCCTGCAGAAGGGAGAACAGCTAGTCATACCCCATCCACAAAGGTGGCCTAACAACAGACCTGGGGAATTGCAGACCCATAAGCCTGACCAGCCTCATCTGTAAGGCCATGGAATGTATCATTATGGACTTCATAAATAGACATAGGTGACCTCCAAACCCTGTATCCTACCCATTTCGGCTTTGTGTGCTTACCAGAGGTACATTCATTTTGTGAGTGTGTGCGTGTTTTATGTTACCTAAGTAAGTGAACTGCTATTTTGACACTTTTCAGCCAAACTCAGGCCAAAGGCACAGATATACACAAGTGCCATAATAAATAACAATGACAAATACTACAGAATAGGAAGTAATATCAAATTCACATAGAATAATCAATAGAGAAGAAATAGCAAGTATTATCTGTAAATCTGAATAATTCCCCTTAACCATCTAGTAGGTTATACAGAGGCATACAGAAATCCCGAAGAGAGTGCGTGTCAGAGAGAGAGAGAGAGAGAGAGAGAGAGTTGATAGGCTAGCAATTATCTTTAAAGTATTTGAATTCATAGACTGAAATAAATGCTGCTTCATTTTGCCTTGGAATTTTGAGAGGATTAGCTTTTTTTCTAATGTCATATAGTTGCAGATTTGAGCAAGCAGGAGGAACTTTGCATAAGTCTTTTTTGCCATTGCAACCCTGAAACAAGGCCAGATAATCCTCATCATCTGACCTGTGTAAGTTGCTGCATCTTTTAATAGTAATTCTATGGGCAAGGAAAGATAGTAGTCCACATTAAGGATCTTAAATATTAGGATGGAAAATCGCTCTAGCAACAATTAGATTAAGATTATTTATTTTTAGAAGCAGCAATGTGTAAAGTCTGAAGGTGAGTAAATCTACAAACAGGAAGGATGCACTCAGTGTGAGATTCAACAGATCAATAGGTGGGTACACAGATTTTGTTTTGCCTCAGATGTAATTAGGTTATACATTTTATAACAGTGCTTTTCTTGTTTAAAAAATGCAGAAGCTGTTTCAACATGGCCTAGAAGGAAACTGACAAAGTCAGGAATAATGCCTAGATATCTTTTGCTAAGAGATATTAGCAATATCATTATAGCGAGGGTCATGCAGGGGCAAAAGTTTGGAGCCCCTTTAGCCTCTGTATTGTGTAAAATGGCATTGTTCCAGACTTTTTTGGTCTGATAGTTTGCAGAGATGTATCCAGTGCTAAAGAGAAATAAAATCATTTTACAGCTTAATACTTTTGAACTCAGTAGTTCATCTGCCCCTCAGGATGAGCAGGTCATCAGCATATGCATTAATATTTATACTTATTAAGTCACTGCAAAAGGTATTTGTAAAGATATTGAAAACGTCAATTCCAAGATTGATCTTTAGGGATTCCAGATTTGAAGGTACTGACATCTGAGAGGAGAGCTTCCTGAAGTGATCTGAAAAGAGCAATCTGTTAAGTTACCCTGAAACCCACTAATCACTTTGTCTCCATATTTCATTGTCTATTAGGTCTATAACACTGTTGATTGCTACAGTTATACTATATTCTCTAAAAAAGCATGCAGTACACCAATTAATATGCCATACTTACCAGCATAATAAAGGACCTGAAGATATACTTACCTCATAAATATTTCAATGATGCAGTAGTCCTGTGCTAGGAACAGAAAGGCAGTTATTGAAAATATAACTGAGCACTTAAAATACACAAAGGTTGTGCTTGAAAAAAATGAGATGTCAAGGAAAAAACAAGCAGGACTGTTGTCCAATGGGTAGACATTCTGGGGAGAGCAGATGGAAAGGCTGAGTTTATTTTGGGTTTGAATTTTACTGTAAAGTTTCCATAAGTATGAATATGTTTATTTGACTCACATTACCTGCATTATTGATGTTTTGCTTGTAAATAATTATAGCTTGTATAATGCTGCATATATCAGTATACATTCTAATTGCCTCTGTAATTGTTTTTACTTGTTATTGTTTAATGTGTTCTGGAGCTTTTCTCCCCAGGCCCCTGCTGAAAAAGGGCTATTTTGGAGCTCAGTCGGACTACTCCTGGTCAACAAATGTAAAATAAAATAAATAAATCAATAGGTTTATAAACAGTGTTAGCGAAGACTGCTTAAAGTGAAAAGATGAAAAGTGAGTGGAGTGTGGGTAATAATCACAGGTAGAGAGACTGAAGACATTTTAGACTACCTAAGCATGTGTTATTTAAAAAAGTTTCTTATACTATAGAACTCTTTGTAATTCAAATAATAAGTCAATTGGAGCAGTCATGTTAATCCACAAAAAGTAATTAACTGATAAATGTATGGATTCATTTGTTTATATTTTACTATCTAAAATGTCAACCACAAGTTTAATATACCTTTACGTTCAGTATATGCATTGTTTTAAATCTATAATATATTTTATTCAGTTCAAATGGTGAATTATGAAGGCAGGATTATGGGAAAACATTTCTAAAAGGGAGCATGAGCATCATCTTTTACAATAAATTATATTATTGAGAAGTTGTAAAAGAAATAGCTGGAAGGAAACATGAACATGTGACACATTTTTACATCTTAATTGTTTGTTTATTCTTTGTTGATTAGATTAGTCCCATTAGGCTAGTAGTCTCTTTTCAGAGTAGCCATGAAGTGTTATTTATACTACTAGGGGAAATTTGGCCAGGCCGTTGAAGAACTTTCCCTGCTTTTTTCAATAGTTGTTGTAGGATCTTTTAAAATCACCTTGGCTACCACCAGTTTAAGCAAATGGGACCTTGGTTTGATGTCTCATCTGATGGACAACACAATAAGGAGTGCACCACCCTCCCCCCATGCTGCACTACAGTGTCAGCAAATCATCTGTCTGGTGTAGGAATCGAACACGCAGCCTTCTGCTCCAAAGGTGAGGGTACTACCTATAGCGTTGCTGCATGATTTCTGGAAACAGAAACTCCTGTCTCTGCAGGGATAATTTCCCTTAATTTTACAAAGCTAAGAACTATATAGACTACATTGTTTTCTGTTTCTACAGGGTTTCTCAATAAACCTAGGATTAAAGCAATTGCCAGATATATTAACTGACAAAAGAGGATCACTTAGTGTATTGAAGCAAATCCAGCAAATGAGTAGCAAGTCCAATGAAAACCACAGGTCCAAAGATAAACAGTAGAAATACACAGTATAAGGATCGAATATCCTTAGATATAAACCCCTCGGTAAAGCTCCAATGCTTGTACAGTACTAGGACAAGGCCAGGAAGCACCAGTGTAATAAGTAAAACAAATTTTATTCCAAGTATAAACAACTGGTTAGAAACATTTACAAAGTCCGTCATTAATAGAGACATAGGTGCCAAACCAGGGATATATTTATGGTTCCCCATCCACTGATCCAAGTTTTGCTTGAATAAGTGTACAGATGAACTCTGCTTCACATGGATGAAAAGGCTGTTCAAGAGAAAGGGGAGCCTCTGAGACACATACCTGTTCCCCAGCATGACCTATTTATATTACAGGCAAGGTTTATAGGTTCATAGGTTCATAGGTTGGTACTAGGCTATCAGCCCTAGGGCCTATACAAGCCAAGCCATAACAATTACCTGGCTATTTCTTCCCACACTATTTACTTCCCTGGACCCCTGTCTAGCAGGGCAACTGACATGATCCCTGGGGTGAAGGTACCCAGAGCAGGTCTTCCTGATGTTATTTATTTTATGGATGTGAAACAAGTCCATTAGGGCTAGATCGGATGATGCTTTATCATGGAGTGTGCATAAGTCTCCTCTAAGCAGCCTGTAGGAGACCGAATACAAGGACAAGACTTTGATGTATTCTTTTTGCTAGAAATCTCTGATGATCCTCTAGTTGTTACAGATACTAAGCCAGGTACATACGAAAGGGCCACTGTGCTCAATGATTGGTCTTAAGAGAGCAGAGTACAATGGAATGATGACCCGTTTGGATCTAAATGCCATACCACTGCTTATAAGTTGCACAACAATAGAATGATTTCCCCAATACAGTAGACTATGATGGTCAGTTGCCAAATCACTGTCTGCATGCATTCCCAAATAACTGACTACACAGAGTCTATTTTTAGGAGTATATTGTTAATGCAGTAGTTTGTTGGGGTGGCCGTCTTTCTAAAAGAATGATGCACTTTTTTTCCACTGGGTTTTAGACAATGATTATGGCACCAGTTATTAGTCTATGTCAGGCCTTCTTGCAAGATATTGATGTCTTGGGGGATTCAGTGACTGCACTCAATTTACAGTCATCAGCAAACTTGGTCAGCCAGTGGCCCTTCATATTAACCTGGAACTCAGAGAAGTAGATGCTAAACAGGATCAACCACAGCACTTTCCCTTAGACATCTCACTAGTAACCAGCCTTTTTGTGGAGGAAGAATCTTTTATTCCATCTTCTTGGGTCCTGTCTGTAATTCAGCAGGTGATGTAAGGATTTATACCTAGTTTAGTGTGCTTTTCTACAATTCTTTAGTGGAGTATTGTGTCAAATACCTTGGCCAGATCGAAGAAGGCAGTATGTACTATTTTGCCCTTGTTTGTTGATTTAGTGACCTTCTTAAAGAAATCCACCAGGTTGAGTAGGCAAGACCTGCCATTGGTAAAGTCAAAGTGATTTGGGTCCAATGTTTGTAGGTTACCTCTCTTGTTATTTAGGTTAGCCATAGCTTTACTTTTCATGCTGGGGCAATAATTCCTTGAGTCTATTGATGGCCCGTCCTTGTGCAGCAGGATAACTGCTGTAATCCTCAATTCATTTGACAGGACCCCTGTTTGGAAGCTGTGGTTAAATAGTGTTTTAGTTGCCACAATAGTTCATGTTTCATGCTATTAAGGAGGCATCCAAGGATATCAATGCATTGCCTGGATCTTGGAGAATGCCTTGAATACCAGCTCTTCAGTGATAGTTGGCATAGTTGTGGATGTAGGTATTTCCTGAGGGGTATCTGATGGGGGAGAGAGTAAAACTGTAGCTAAAGTTGTATGCCAGGATGTTTGTTATATCTTCCAGCTCCATATAGGTGGCATCATTTACAATTACTTTGATTTATTGCTGTGTACTGGCTTTGAGGTTATGGACATAAAGCTTTCTGATTGTCCTTGGCCTGGGAGGCTAATTTTATCTCAGATTTGGCTTTGGTGGACTTTATTAGCCCCCCTAAGTTGCTTATTAGATTGATGAGGGATGTTTTTACCTTCCTAGGCATTGAACTTACTAATTTTTTACATGAATTTATTCCTTTTCTTATACAGCTTATTAATATTGAAATTCCACTAGGCTGGCTTTATTTTGAGTTGATGCTGTGCTTCATCTGGGTAGCTACAGTTGACTCTGTGCAGCTGCTAATATAATTATACAGGGTTTCTGTCAATGATTTTGCATAGACAGCAGTGTTTCCAGGGTCTGGGAGGATTGAAATTTTGCCAGGTGTTTGCCTTAGAATAATTCCTAAAAGTTTAGGGTTAGCCAGTGCCTTGGTTTTATCTTTACTTCAAAGGAGACATCTTTATGATCTGACCTGACCAGTGAGAACATTATATGAGGAAGGCTACAGGTTCCACCATATTTGAAAGGACCCGGTCAAGGATGGTTGTACTCCTATTGGATGTACAGGCTAACTGGTGCAAGATGTTTATATTTACAAAGTTCAGACATCTTTAGGCCTGCATGGTAGGGTTGTGTATGATCTCCAGTTTATACTGGGGTAGTTAAAGTCACCCATAACTATGGTGTTAGGTTCAATGGGGAGTATCTGCAGTATATTTAGGCTTTATGTTTTTTCTGGGACATATAGGAGGACCTATAGCTTGTAAGTATATGGCATGAGACTTTGCCTAACACAATATGGACATGGAGAAGCTCAGGCAGCCATGAGGTGTGTTTGTTTTTAATGTGAATAGAGACACCTCTACCATTTGTCCCTTTCAGTGCTGTAGTTGGTCTAAATGTGTGGAAGCCATTTTAGCATTGCACTGCTGGGTTGCTCCCCATACCTTTAAGCCATGTCTCAGTAACTGCACAGATATCTACATTCTCCATGGTGAGGAGAACTTGCAGGAAGTAGAGTTTTTTTTAAAGAGTCCCGGCATTTAGCAGCAACATCTTCAGATTTTCCTGGGATGCTTTAGCTGTGTTGTTAGGTTTATCAGGCTGGCAATGGCTAAAAAAGACAGTATGGAATGGAGAATATTTAGCCAATATTCAAAATCCCATATAGGACAGGTGTTGACCATCCCTGTGTCGACCATAACCTGCAGGGCTGACGAATATTCTACCCCCTTTAAATGACGCCATACTCTAAGCCAGTTATTAGTCAATTATTTATTGGGGCATCATCTTTAGAGAAGGTAGAATGCTGCTCAGTGCTAGGTTCTTACTGGCCTGGGGCACAATCCAAGAGCTCCATCATATCTATCTTCTTTTAGTCTAGGGAGAAAGTTTCAGATCATATGCCCACATGGACTATGTCTGAGTCTGGTGAATGAGACATCTGTGCGTTTCACAATGGAATCTCCTATGACTAACATTTTTGCATTATGAGGCAGTGTGCCTTATGGGCTTTTAAGCTGAGATGCTGTGGGAGGTAGCCATATGAGTCATGCTGGTTGTTGACTTTTGTAGTATGCTCTTGAGTTTGCTGAGGATACTTTTTCTTTGAGCAATGTCTGGGAGGTTTTTGTGGTTTAGGAAGATTTCATTTAAGAGCCTCTATATATGTGTCCTGCCTGTACTATGTGAGGTGGGTGTGGTCTGTTTGTTATTAAAACTACTTGTATGGGAGAGCCCTGCCTTAAGTGACATTATGTAACTGCATCTCTCACATTTTGTATCGGTGTGTTTAAGAATTAAGTGCTTGTTAGTAAACACAAGACAGTTGCTACATTGATGCCCATATCCATCAGGCTGGTTGCAGAGATAGTAAGACAGTGCATGTTCATGACTAAAGACTCTTATTTCATGTTCTGCAAGGGGATGATACAAGAGGAGTTTAGGGCTGGCTAGCTTGGTTGTTGTAAGGGTACAGACTAAATTAGGACTACGTAAGACCAAACTCATTCATCGTGCTCCTCGGTGCTCAGACTAGTTGGTCTTTGCATAACTAAGTACTGTGGGAACTTCAGGAGTAGTTTTATATGTAAAATTTCAATTCTGTTAGCGTATATACAGGGCATTACTAACCACCATATGAGCAGTGCTGTACAAACATGCCAAATTATATCATTCCAGATGATGAAGATGTCTATTGGTAGTCCAGAGTTACTCCTTATTTGCAAGAGAGGTATGTGGTACTGGCTGCTGTTCAAGTTATATTATTTTTATTTAAAATATAATACTTACTTTGACTTTTCCATTTCAGTAATTCATAGAACAAAAACAAAATGACATTGGTTTACTCCACTTGCTTGGCTGTTTTTAGAGCCTGGCATTATATCTACTTGTAATGCAGTATAAGGTGATTATGCCTTATTACAGGTCTTTTTGTCATGTGCTGAACAGTAGCATTGCTTAAAAAGCAGCAGACTGGGCTGCTGTATGAAGCATAGAAGAGCTGTTCCAATCGACTGAGACTAAAAGAGAAAGAAGTTAATAACAACTGCAGAGTTATGAACATGGAAGCACAGCAGCAAAAGGTTTTTTTATTTTAGGTTACTTTTACTATATCTATACATGCCATTGCCTACCAGTATTCAGGAAGGTGTTATTTTTTATTGAATTTAACTGTTCAAGTGTGTGTATGCATGTTTGTGTGTGTGTGTGTGTGTGTGTGTGTGTGTGTGTGTGTGTGTGTGTGTGTGTGTGTGTGTGTGTTTATAAATGCAGTCTGCAAGAAAAACAAAACAAAAAGTAAGAGAGATTATAAATAAAAAACAATGAAATAGAAGTATCATCTGGACGGTTTGGGGTCATGATTGTAGAACAGAGCATGTGTATGTAATTTTAGGATGCATTTCCAGATGTAAGCGCATGCATATAAATAGTGAGCACATGCAGGCAGCAGTGCCATTTTGAGAGAACAACCAGAGTGTTAACATGTATGAGTGTGGTAGTCAGTCTGTTTATAACTTTATTTAAGTTTAAGTTACAAAGCCTCATTCCTGATGTGTTTGTATGTAATAAAACTGCTTGAACTGAACCCACAACTGTTTGTCTGTTTTATCCTGACCGGATAAGTGACATGATGTCAGAACTGGGATATAGAGAGTGCAACATCTTCAAGCCATGAGGAGCAGAGTTAACAGTGAAGGTACACTGAGCAGGTTGTGTGATACAGTGCTCAAATGATTATAAAAAGGCCAGAAACGAACTACAGGTAACCAACACTCGCATAAATTATTTATTTTATAAAGAAAACAATACGAAGCATTTGCAAAGCACAAAACACATTAATCAAACGAGTAGCACAAAATACATTATTAATCAAATGAAAGGTACAAGACACATTATTCATTAAACAAAATATTCAAAACCACGATATTTGATAGAATTACCAGAAATACTTACGGATATGTTCAGAATTACTTCTGATTTCATTACGAGCCTTTTAAAAGTAAAACAAGCACAAGAGAAGTATAACAACTATAAGATGTCAAATGGGCATAACAAGTACAATAAAAGGGTAAAATAAGCATAAAAAAGCAAGGCAACTGCATTTCTTTTAGTGAACAACCATGTGTTGATATGGGCTACTATTTCGCATTGACTAAAGCTATTCAGAGCATAACTAGAGTTGTTCAAAGTATCTCAGAGTGTGCAAAATGTTTACAGTGTGTGCTTTACTACAGTACAATTATTCATAGCAGTTTACTATGTGCAAAGTACAGTTATTTCGCAAAGTGCAAAGTACAGCCATTTCGAAGAGTTTCTTGTGCTGTGTACATTTACTCGCAAAGTGCAGTCATTTCAAAGTGTTTCTTACACTGCATAAAGTTCCAATAGCTGTGCATGACAAAGTCAAGGTCCAGTTAGATAAGTCAAAATGATTTAGTTAAGCTTTCATATTTTGGTTTAAATTCACCTCTCCTTAACCATCCCTGAATTTGATCCTGATCAACATGAGGTTGCTCAAAGGGTTTTCCATATTTGCAACTATATTTATGCATTTCCACATTTCTTGCCTTTTCATCTGATCCTTCACCTTATATTCTTTCTTTTCTTTTTTGGCACATCCAGTTGCTGCCTGATTTTTATCTAAATCCGGCTGATTTTTATTCCTGCTTAAAGCCGATATGGTTCTGCTAAACTAAGCAGGGAATTCATCTTAGTCTTACTCTCTTCATGTTTTAAAACTTTCAATATGTTTGTGTCTTGTGTACGTATGCAGTCCTATGATTGTAGATCTATACATGTAATCAATTTCGAGGAGGCCCATACCTCCTTCAGAAATAGGAATATATAGTCTTGTTGTACACTGACTTTTATAAATCATTTGATGAGCATGAAGCATCCCTCTTGTTTTCCTGTCCAGCCAATCCAATGCCTTTTGAGGCCAATTAATGACTCCAAAACTTTAAGTTAGGACAGGAAGAGCAAATTAGTTTGTAGCTTGGACTTCTTTCCTGGATGTCAACGTTGTTTTCCATATTAATTTGTCTTCTAAAATATTCCTTACTAAGTTTTATTCGTATTTGTTCAAGTTTTATTGTTGATTCTTCATCAATTCCCAAATATTTATACACTCCCTCTTGCTGAAGTTCTCTTATATCACATTCCTGTCCCAGGATGATGTTTTCTTGGTGCTGCAGCTTTCCTGCTTTAAAGGTTGCTTTCGCACATTTATCGAGAATAAATGACATTTTTATATCATCTGAAAAAGTTTTGACCACTTACGGGTGTGCTTTCTGTTCCTCATCTGATGAACTATACAGTTTTAAATCATCCACAAAAGGAGCCAAATTGTAGCCATGACCTAATCTGTTAAGTAGACAACTTAATGGGTTAAGGGCAAGACAAAAGATCAGTGGTGACAGAGAGTCACCCTGGAATATCCTCCTTTGAATGTTTATCCCTGGAATATTAATTTGTCCTTTATCATGGCTTAACTGCAAAGTGGTTTGCAACTGTTTCATGATCGCTGTAATGTAATTGATCAGTGTACAGTGTATCTTATACATTTTTAAACACTCTTTTCCCATGAATGTGGAATACTGTCAAATGTTTTTTGTAGTCTATCCATGCCATACCTAGATTCTTCCCCTTTTTACAGTCTTCCATTATGACTTTATTTAACATATCATCCTTTGTTCCATATGGCTTTCTTTTATTACCATTTTGTTTTATTCCCATGACTGAATTTTCTTCTAAATGACTATAAACTCTGTGGACACCAATTCCATTGTGTACTTTATATGTCATCGGAAGGCAAGTTATTGTTCTATAGTTTTATGGGTAGCTTGTAGGTTCACTCTTAAGTAGGAGTATTGTTTTTCCTGTTGTTATCCAGGTTGGTGTCTGTTTGTGGGTGCATATAAATAGTTCTTACTCATGGCTACATTTTCATGTAAAGATGTTAATACTTTTAGCCAGAAGTTAGGTAGTGCATCTGGGTATGGGTTTTCCAATTAGGAGCTTTTCTTAACTTGGTTACAATCTCTCTGGCCGTTACTTCATCCCATTTCATATCCTGTACATTTGAACTTCTTCTTCTTCCCATTTAGCATCTTTGTTATGTTCCACAGGATCTTCATAGATGTTTCTCCAAAATGAACTTATTTCTTCTTTTTTTTTGGTGGTGATTCAATTCCTTTTGCCTTGTTTCCCAGTTCTCTATAAAACTTCATTGGGTCATCAGTAAATTGCTTATTTTGTACTTTTCCTTTATACTTATTTGCTTATCTTCTTCATTTTTCTGCCTATTTGATATTTTTAGTTTATTATTTCTGATAGTGTACAATAGCTCCTGATCTGTTCTTATACTGCTCATTGCTTTTATCACGTCTACCTTTCTGAGTATTTTTGTTGATCTGTTTCCTCTTCTGTTCTAGCAGTGCCACTTCTTGTCTTAATTGCTTTATAGTTTTCTCTATTCAATACTTTTATGATGGCAATTGATTTCTACCCTTTCTTTTCCCTACTGCCCTGTGTTTTTCTGGTAAGACTTTATCTGTTATTAATTTAGCTGCACAGCAATATATTGCATGAATCTCTACCAGTAGTCCTAATTACTGCGTTCATTTGTTTTATCAGACTTCTCACGTTTTGAGTTTTATTGACTTTCTGCAGTCCATTTCTTTCATTGATCTTAATATGTCTGGCACATTCTTTGGTCTTCGTTCCCTGCAGTCATTTATTTATTTTATTTTATTTTATTTTACATTTGTTTACCGGGCTAGTCCAACTGGATATATTTCCATTTTCAGCAGAGGCCCGGGGAGAAAAGCTCCACATTTAGGTTAGTACAACAAGTAATTCAATAAAAAATAGCAGAAAAAAAAATACAGCGATTAGTAAAAAATGTACATACAAAATTCAGGTGAAAACAAAAATTATAACAAAAAGTTTATGCTAGAGAGGACATATTCCTTCTATTTACAGTATAGGAGAAGGGGAGTTAAACTTTGTAGGATATTCAAAGAGAGAAATATAAATAATCAAAAGAAAAAAAATGTAACTAACTAGAATTATTAATTAAATGAAACAGAGACTAACAAAGGTATTAGGAGCTAGTTTTTCAGATGGGAGAGGGTCATAAGATTAGTCAGGATTGATGCATGGGCATAGCCAGAGAGTCTTTAGGTGTTGTTTGAGTTTTTGTTTAAAGAGGAAAGGTGATGTTATAGTACTTATAGTGGTAGGTAGTGAGTTCCAGTGCTTACCTATGGTGTTAGAAAAAAGTGAATCGCCTGCAATGTTGTTGGACTTAGTTAGCTTCACAAGAGGTTTATTAGAGGAGCGCAGTGAATTTAGATTAGAATAGAGAGATATGAGATCTGAAAGTATGGGGGTATTTTCAGGTTGGTAGAATAACCTGTGTATAAAGGTAAGTTGGGAGACTAGTAGGGTATTATTCAATTCTAACCAGTTTAGTTGTAATAGATTAAGACAGTGGTGAGTTCTAAATGGATTTAGTAGCAAATCTAGCAATGCTATTGTATGCATTTGCTAGTTTAGTAAGGTTTTTTTTCTTTAAGTTAGTGTAAATGGGGGAAGCATAAAGAAGAGTGGAAATAAGATGAGATTGAGCGAGTGTAACTTTAGCCTGTGGAGATAGAAAGTTTTTAATTCTAAATAAGGAGCCAAGTTTTCTATTTACAGTTTTGATAGTGTTATTAATGTGGTTTTCAAAAGTGAGGTTATTGTCTATTGTAATACCTAGGAGTTTAGTGGTAGAGTCAGGGACTATGTGTGTGCCATTATTAGAGGTAATAAAGAAGTCAGTGAGGGAGGACTTCCTATTAGGACTGAAAAGCAGGAGTTTGGTTTTGTTGGCATTTAAAAGTAGGCAACGTTTCAAGAACCAAGCCTCAACTATGGTAAATATGTTCTGTGTTAGGGTTTGTAGGTCAGAGGAGGTATTGGCAGAGCAGATGAGAGTTGAGTCGTCTGCATATTGAATGCATGCGGCTTGAGGTATGGCTACATGTAAGTCATTTATGAATAAAGAGAAAAGGAGGGGACCTAGGATGGAACCTTGTGGTACTCCAAGAGTGACTGGCAGAAGAGATGAGAGTGTGTTATCCCAGAGAACAGCCTGTTGCCTGTAACTAAGGTAGGAGGTAAACCATTGAACCGCATTGGTATCAAGTGAGAGAGATTCAAGGGTTTTTAGGAGCAGATGGTGGTTTACCATGTCAAAGGCTTTTGACAGGTCTAAGAAGAGAGCAGATGTTAGGATACTATTATTGCGGTTTTTATTGATACACTCGGTAAATGATAAGAGAGCGGTGGTAGTACTATGATATGGCCTAAAGCCATGCTGGCATTTAGCTAGTAAATTGTATTGAGTTAAATGGTACATTAGCTGGTCATTCTAGAGAAAGTTCCAGAGCATCTTCCTGTGCCACATTCTGTTCAGTTTCATCCTGTGTCATCCATCGCTCTTTCATATCGGAACTCACTGGCCTATCACTCCACAACATTGACTGCATCAGAGTTGCCATAGTTTCCTGTTCCTTCCCTTGTTGTGCAACTCCAGCTGAACTTTTACACTGGCTTCCTGTGGAAGGCTTCAATGTGTCTTCATATGTTAACTTATCAGATGTTTCCCGCTCAACCATTTTTTCCTTAATTTGGGGATCGATTGCTCTATCCTGCTGTGATGTTATCAGAGTTAGATTTTCTACACTAAACCTTTCACTTCTCAGGTAATCCATAACCTCAATTTCTATTTTGTTAACTTCTCCAGTACTAATCCTCTTTTTCTCTTTGTTTTCTTATTTTTTTATTGTAAAATTTTCCATATCGGACTTTCTTTTCAACAGTGTTATCTCTCTTGCTCTCCCTCTCACTTGGTATGCTCTAAATAATATTTATTTATTCAACACCCATTTTATTTTATAGATTTCCCCCATTTGTACTTCTTGAAAGGATGGTTATTGGTGGCATACATAAATAATGTAATGACATGCATCAATTTGTGCTTGCTGTTTTTTTTTCTTTCCTTCCTAACATTTAACAAATCTCATTCACATATTATTTATTTGTCTTCTTATTTTTATTTATTTATTTATTTTATTTGAACCACTTCCTTCCATTTTCCAGTGGTCAGTTTCTCCTAGGGCCACTGCAAATGTGGGATGCCCCCAAATTCTCTCTTCACAGTCTATTTCATTCAACCACATAAACTACCACATGACTGCAGAGGGAGTGTGGGTAGGGTTCTCATACTGTGTGTTGCTGATTTTTTTCAAATGCATCATATCCCCTGTTTATGCAGGTGAGATTGCAGTGAATATTAAAAGGGAGTGACCCTTGTCTATATGGTGACATGCTTCTATTTTTTGTACAATCCACAATGCTGAGGTGAACAGATGTTGCTTCATCACTGCTTTCTCATCCTACATCAACTCCTCAGGTGTCTGGGGTGCTTATCAAAATCAAAGCAAGCCATCTGGGTCACAGTGAGGGCTTCATCCTTTAATGCCAGGGAGCTAGGTTTAATCAGTTAGTTTGGTTGTCACAGCTGCTTTCCATTTTCAGTGAGCCTTGTGGGAAAGCTTAAAGACAAATCCTCATACAAATATTATTTTACTTTAGACAGTGCATAATAATTTAAAAATAAATCTGAACAAGTCTGCACATGACTGCAAGCTAGACGCTGTCATCGATTTCCCTAGTGACGTGGACATTCTCCAAGAGGGTCTCGGCCAAACAAATGATTGGTGCCAAAAACATGGTCTCAAGATGAATACAAAAAAATATATCAATATCCCCTCTGGGAAGAGTGACATCCCCACAAATTATCATATTGATAACAATATCCTAAGCATGCAATCAGTTGTGAGGGATTTGGGCACCCAGATTGATAGCAACCTGACTTTTGACTACCATTTTGCTTCCATTCCACAGAAACATTTCTACATGGCCCACCTCATAAGTAAGGGTATCTCATCCAAGAACAAGGAGGTCATAACATCTCTGTATTCTTTCCTTATAAGGCCCATTATTGAGTACAATGCCACATTCGGCATGTACCTTGCAAAGCATATGTAGCAGCTGGAGAGACCACAGAGGTTCCTCACCAGGTGAATCCAGGACCTCAGAAATCTACCATACACAGACAGGCTAAAAGCCCTATCCCTCTACTCAGCTTCATACAGACTCCTCAGAGGTGACTTTTGTCTGGCATACAAAGTGATCTTGGACGCTGCCTTGATGAGACTGCTGCATATCCGCAAGTCGAGCTCTACTTGAGTAACCAGCACGCGTGGCCTCAACCTGGTCTGTGACATCAGTAGGACTTGTTGGCAGGACAGATTTGTGTCCCAGAGACTCCCCCATCTGTGGAATAGACTTCCCTCTCCATGTCAAGCAGAGTACCTCTTTACCCCTTTTCAAGTGCAACCTGGATAACTGGATGCTGGACAGGGGCATCGGGTGCTTATTTGTCTAAACATGGGCTAAACTCCTGGCTAGGCTTATAAGGGCTTCAGGGCCAATAGCTTAGTAATTTTCTTTGGTCCTAGAATTGTCTACCATACCATCTGCATAATATAAGTGTAGATAGAGATATGAAAGGAGGATCATAGCTTATACATGCTATTTCTCCTTCACCTTTTCTCACGTTAAACTCCAGCTGCTACTATAGAAGGTAATAAGACCAGGTTTAATTTGAAGACTGACAGATGTGTTTTGTTTTCTTTTGCTTCTCTTGCTAACATGTGTTGTATGACTGCTTACAAATGAATGTTTTGCAGTTGTACCGTCTTTACAGAATCACAGAAACATGGCGGGGGAGAACACGCAGATCATAAATTAAGATAATAATCGGACTGGACTGTGGAGTAGTTTTGGCTTGAAGTGTATTATAAACAGCTGAACAGTTTGTGTGGTTTGCATATTCTACCTTCAACTATGTTTCTTTCTTCAGGCATTCTGATCTTCTCCCATTTTTAAAACATGCTGCTTATTGGCTGTTCTAAATTATCTCTTATATATTCTTTTACCCTTTTGGCCTGAGACATGGCTGAAAATGATCTACAAATATTAGTCCAGTTTAACAAAAAAAATCAATAAAAATGAACTTTCAGAAATAACTATAACTAGGTTAGTCTGTGAACAGTGTTGTTTGCATGAATAGGCCTGAAATTATTATTATTATTGCTACTGAGTATTTCGAGGTAGTTCAAGCATTTTATGACTGCCTTGATGAATGGAGAATAAGCATACTTGTGTGAGTTTTCAAGAACAAAGTGGACATTCACAACTGTGGTCATTACAGAAGTATCAAACTTGGGTCTATATTAGATCACCGAGCGCTTAAAAAAGCGAACAGTGATTAATCGTCCCTATGCAAGCGAAAGCTTACAATTTCAAACTGTCAGAACAGCGATTTTTTTCCCTAGGGAAAAAAATTGCTGTTCCATCAACAACAACAACTAAAAAAAAAACATACTTTAAACATTACATTAAGTGGGGGGCTTTGCCCCCCACACCCCCAGTCACCCACACCCCCCCTACTTAAATATACCAACTCTGAGACCGCACTACAGTGCTGAAAATGGCAAAGTAACAAAGCGGCCAAGCAAATTTTTTCCCAGGGAAAGAATTTGCTTAAAAGCCGCTTTGATATTTTACTGTTTCAGGCTTTTGAGTTCGACCAAGATGCATTTGAAAGAATGTGTCTTCGTCTTCTAATAGAGAACCTCAAACTCTTGTCACATTGTGTGAAAGTTCTGGAGAGTATGATTGATAAATGAATTTGCAGAGTAGTAGAAAGTCAGATGGGAAATGAACAGTTCACATTCAGATCAGGATGCAGCACAAGTGATCCAGTGTTTGCAGTGAGACAGATAGTTAAAAAGAAGCTAGAGGTGAGGAAAGAGTCCAAGTGGGCATTCCTAGAGTTAGAGAAAGCATATGACAAGGTCCCAAGAAAGCTGATTTGTGCAGTCCTGCAATGCTTCAAAGTCCCCAAAACACTGACAGAATTAGTGCAAACTGTGTACAACGACAGTGTTCGTTCTCACAGAGGAGTTCCCAGTGGGAGTGGGTGCACATCAGGTTTCAGCTAGGAGCCCACTTATGTTCATACTGGTGATGGGCTACATCAGCAAACAGGTCCAAGGGGACAGACCAGCAATGTTGCTGTATGTAGATAATGTGGCGTTACAGGCAGATTCTCAGAAAGAACTTCAGCAAAGGATAGAGAAATGGAATGCAAAACTGAAGGCACTAGGGATGAAAGTGAGTAAAGTTTTAAAGGCAGCAAATGGGGGAAATAAAAAGCTGAGAATTGAGATAGAAGGGAATATAGTATAATAGGTTAACAGCTTCAAGTATCTGGGAGGGGTGGTTGAGGAGAATGGAAGTCTGAATGAAGAAGTCAAAGCTAGAATCAGAAAGACTGCAGCCAACTGGCACAGAGTGTTAGGTGTAGTTATGACAGAATACCATAGAAGCTGAAAAGTAAGGTGTACAAAACAGTGGTGCAATTAGTACTACTGTGTGGTACAGAAACCTGGCCAGTAAAGGCAGAGCAGTTGAGGAAGCTAGAGATGATAGCGATGATGTGCCTGAGATGGGTGGTAGAATGCACACTGTGGGATAGATGAAGAAATGAGGACATCAGAGCAGAAGCCAAAGTAGCAACAACTGCAGAAAAGGTCAAGCAGAACAGATTTTGGTGGTTCGTTCATGTGTAGAAAATCAGAAGACAATCTGGGGAAGAAGATTTGGGAGAGAGAAAGAGGGCAAGAGGAAATGAGGGCATCAAGCAAAGAGGTGGATGGAGTGTGTGAGAAGAGATCTATGACATTTAGACATCAGTGTTGCAGAAGGCAAAAAGAGTGGCATTGAATCAAGAGAGATGGCGAGAGATGGCATGACACCTTGACCTCATGTAGACCTCATGTAGAAAATGTGAAAAAGGGGGTTGATGATTGTAGAAACCTAATGACTGCAACAAGATATGAGAATTTACTGACCATCTAAGGGACTAAAACAGTTCAGGGCAGCTGTAGGAGAGGACTGGAAGCTCATGAAAGAGGTAATGTGAAATGAGAGTGTATAACATAGCTTAGAAAATGTTCCTTTAGCCCCCTCCCCCATTTACTCATGACTATCAAATCCATCTCCACTGATTGACTTGTACTTCCTGGTGTCCATGGGCATTAGGCAAAGGCAGTAACATAGCTAGGGCGGAGGGAAAGGGGGAAGTGCCCTAGGTGCAAAGTGTCGGGTGCCAGTTCAACCGATCCCAGTCTCTCTTGCAAAGCCAGTATTTGATTCACAGTCAAACTAGAGCACTGTAACATTCCATGTGTGGTCTAAATTGTAGAAACTGCTTGCTACATTTTTTTAAATTAAATCCTGAGTGCTCTAGCACTCTGTGCAGGCAGGATAAAAACAATAGCAGCTGTTTGCTGCAGTTTAAAAAGAATAAATATTTTTTTTTTAACTAAAATGTGTGCTGAAGCACTTTTAGTGTAGATTGCTACAGTTTTGTTTTAAATTAAAACATGAGTGACATGCAGGCAGGGTATAAACTATAGCAACTGTTTGCTACATTTGTAGCAAAGTTTGTTACAGTTTAAAATAAGACTTTTTTTAATAAAATAAGTTGAAGGAGGGCTGGGGGCAGGGCACAGATGCGGGAACTGAATTGTTGGGGCAAGAGGGGTGTGTGTCATGGGGTCTACTTCATATGTTCAAAATTCTGGAACATTGAACCTCTGATCATCAAAGATCAGAGGATCAAAGTTCTGAAATACTGAACCTTGTGAACAGAGATCATCATACAGTATGGAACTTCCCGTTCTCTTCACTGTAGTGCGATCTTGGAGTTTGTCTTTGGTGCGATATTTCAGAACTTCGATCCCAAGTCTTCAATGATCAGAGGTTCGATGTTCCGGAATTTCGAACATATGAAGTAGACCAGTGTTCACTTGAAGAGGTGAGGGGGTGAGATGCTGGTTCATAGTACCAGAACAGGGTGCTAGATGAATCAGCTACACTTCTGGGCATAGGAAACAAGAGTGGAGGACTGTGACAAGAAAGAAGATTTTAACACGTTTCATGTTTCAAATGAGCTGACTTCAAAATAGCATAGTTTGCTTTGTGTTGTCTGCAGCACCTACCAAGGACATTAATTAACTTAACAAAATAGCTTGATAGTGTACTTCTGTTTTAAGTTGTTTTATGACAAAATATAAGCTAATACAAATATTATTTTGTTTTTAATATCTAGCAGACATTCCTCACACTTAACATGAAAGAATTTTAAATCCAAAAGGCCAGTGAATGGAGAGGGGGTAGAGATGGGAAGATTACCTGGGAGCTCTACCTAAATGTTCCTAATTGGTCCCCACAAATGCTAAAGCAGGCCATGTCTAATTTTAGGTCTTATAAAGAGGTTATTCCACCTAATTTAAAATCCCATTCTTACCCCTCCCTTTTCTTCCCCTTCCTCCACCAACGGAAGAAAAAAAATAGTAAAAATCCTTGTGGTAACAGCAAATCCCACTGCATACTCAACATATCCAAAGGGGTTTATTAATGTACTGGGACAACACGATGAAAACCTAATGTGCCTATTTATAGCACAACATCCGGGTACAGTGACTAAAACTATTACCTGCACCAGTTCCCTGTTTCCTTATTTTCTTACCAAATCTGAAGCTTAAAAAAGAACCAGAGTGGAGAAGTGCAAGTTGATGTGTGTTGTGTTTTGTGTGTGTGTGTGTGTGTGTGTGTGTGTGTGTGTGTGTGTGTGTGTGTGTGTGTGTGTGTGTGTGTGTGTGTGTGTGTGTGTGTGTGTGTGTGTGTCTTCATGCATGTGCAAGTGTGTGTGCTTGCATACCCAGGGGAAGGGATTGTGATAGGTTCCACTGTATGGACCTGACAGTGATATGTCAAAATGCATTACTTTATCTATTATTTATTTATTAATGTATTTATTAATATATCCATTTAATCACAATAACATATCTGAGCTGTACATAGGTACATAGGTGATCACTAGGCTAATGGCTCTGGGGCCTTTACAAGCCTAGCCCATAGGATTACCCTGGCATTGTGCCACCTGACCTTAGTTCCCAGTGTCTCTGTCGAGTAAAGCCACTGGAGTGATCCCTGGAGTCAATTTTCTATTTCCCATCCACTCATCAATATTTCTCTTGAAGAGGGCCAGTGAGGTGGTCTGCTTGACATCTATGGGAAATCTATTCCGTAGCATGGGAAGTCTCTGGGTTATGAACCTGTCCATCCAGCATGTTCTGTTGGTTGCAGTAAAGAGGTTGAGGTTTCTGGAGTGTGGTGTGGAGGGATTGGGATTTCTTTAGATACAGCATTTCTAACAGAGCTGGGTCAGTCATGGCTGTGTAAGTCAAGCAGAGATCGCCTCTAAGTAGGCGATATGAGACAGAGAATAGTTGGAGTTTTTTTAGTCTGTCCATATAGGACAAATGTTTAAGGCCTAGGATCCTCTTTGTGAGGTACTTTTGTGGCCTCTCCGGTTGTAGTAGGTGTCTAGTGAGGTACATGCCAAATGGGGCATTGTACTCAATGATTGCCCTAATGAGGGAAGAGTCGAGGAAGACAATGACCTTTTTCTTCCTGGATGCAAAACCCTTAGTAATGAGATGTGCCATATAGAAGGATTTTCTGACCACAGTGGCAATGTGGTGGTCAAAAGAGAGGTTGCTGTCAACCTGTGTTCCCAGATATCTTATAACGCCTTCTGTGTTCAGTGGACTACCATCGATGTGATAATTCATGGGAACCTGTTTTTTCCCCAAAGGGGATGACACATTTTTTTGCATTGAGCTTAAGGCCATGGTTCTGACACCAGTTGTTGTCAGTGATGCCTTTCTGTAGGATGTCAACATCACTGGGGGAGTTAATAACAGCTCCCAACTTGCAATCATCTGTGAACTTTGTCAGCCAGAGTCCCTTCATGTTGGTCTGGACTTCAGCGAAGTTGATAGCAAACAGGAGAGGATCCAGGACTGAACCCTGCGGGACTCCACCTGTGACTTGATCGGCATATTGACTTGGAGTCAGCTATTTTCACACTATGGGTTCTACCTGTGAGCCAGTTTGCAACCCACCTAGTGATACAGGGGTTGATGCCTAGCTTAGTGAGTTTTTCTATGATTCCTGAGTGGGGAATAGTATCAAAGGCCTTGGCCAGATCAAGGTAGGCTGTATAAACCACCTTGCCTTCATCCACAGCTCTGGTGACTGACTCAAAGAAGTTGACCAAGTTGAGCAGGCATGATCTACCCTTCACAAAACCAAACTGTGTGGCATCCAGTGTTTGGAGGTTCCCTATATCCTTGTTTATTAGGTCCATGATTTGTTGTTTGTACAACTTGAGCACTGATCCAGGCCATCTTTTTTGGAGAAGGTTCCCCTGCACCCTAGTGGCAGGATTGTGTAGTTAGAACTTGTCTGATTGATGACTGCTGGAACAGGGCTCAGTTTTGAGTTTTTTATTGGTTAATTGAGTAATTTGTTTAAATCAGTTTGCAAGTTTTCTATTGCTATATATAAAAAAGAAAGAAATTGCACTTTATTCATTTGCTTTTACTGCATTTGTGTTTTTTCTTACCTTATTACTTTATTTTGCATTTGTTGCCTGTTCTTAAAAGTACTTAATTACATTTATTCTGCTGCATTTATTACTGCTTGTTAGTAGCCGATTAAATTGTAACTGTTATTCTAAGCCTTTGGTTTAAGCACTTGGGCTTCAGACCAGTTGTTTTACATTAAAAAGATTTGTGGTCTGCGCTTTTTGTGGCAGGACAGATAGCTTACATCCTTCTAAGTTGTGAGTTGCTGATTGAAGGCTTAATGTCTGTTATTCTAAAGTGTATTAGTTCTGGTTTAAGCACTTGGGCTTTGGGACAATTATTTTACATTAAGAAGGTGTGGTCTGCACTCTTGTGGGAGGAGAGGGTAGATTCTGCCCTTCTCAGCTGGGAGTTTCTGGTTAAAGGCTTATCGTGCCTCCTTATTTGAACTGTTTCTTTCTGAAATTGGTACACCTTGTGTGCTGTAGCATCGACTAGATTCAGACCTGCTGAATCTAGCTTTGTTTGTATAACTTGAGCACTAATCCAGGCCATCTTTTTTTGGAGAAGGTTCCCCTGCACCCTAGTGGCAGGAGTGTGCAGTTCCAACTTGTCTGATCGAAGACTGCTGGAACGGGGCTCAGTTTTTAGCTTTTATTGGTTAATTTGTTTAAATCAGTTTGCTCATTTGCTACTGTTATTTATATATATATATATATATATATATATATATATATATATATATGTATATACACTTTATGCATCACCGCTTAGTTAGGGTTAAACTATTCCCGGTGCCATAAAGTCTGCTGTTCAAATTTTCCTTTAGAACTAGTCAGTTTTTTGTTTTAGCACTCAAACCTGTTTCTTTAAGCTCAGCACTTGTTCAGAACTCATTGTAAACACTGAATAAGCTGCCAATTATTATAGCACTCAACTTTCCTCACTTATCTAGAGGAAAACAGTTTTTACTACTTAATAAATAGCACCTATCCAGGCATGTCTAAGGGTCAGCTCCCAGTGTTTTCTCCTGTCTACCTGATGAATCTGGGCATGTTGGGGCAATGCAGCAATTGACTCATATACACAGACAACCCTCTCCTCCTACCACCCAGCACTACAACCTGTGAGAGATGCACTTAAATAGCCAAACTGGAAGCAAAGCTCTCTTCACCCAAGACTGGACTAGACAGTCAAGAGGAGAAGGTAAACACTTGCACCACACCACACTCATCACATAGTCCCTCAAAACCTACACCACCAAAACACACACATAGAAACACAAAACACACAGCTACATTCATGGAGGCTCTCAATGAAAACCTGCCCAAGTAACAGAGACCTCCAAAGAAGAAATGCAAGCAACCTCCACCCAGGAACACACCCCAAATGACACATAGCCCACAAACTCAGTGTGCCACTCAACCACAGCCCATAAGGCATAACAACATAGCCAATACCCTAGTCATAGATGACTCCATAGTCAGGCACACTGATGTTCCACTCACCAGGCTATACAAGGAGAAAGTTACTGTCAGCTGCCTGTCAGGTGCCAGGATCCGCCACATAACGCATGCACTCAGGTCACTCCACAACAAGTGCAAATATGACTCTGTCAATGTCCATGTTGGTGTGAATGACCTGAGACATACCTCCTTGGACTACATGTAAAGAGACATGGAGGAGCTCTCCAATCTTGTAGCCCAGGCAGGTATAACCCTAGCCCTGAGTAGCATCCTGCCATCACCCAGAATGATACCACAGTACAAGGACAAAAGGATTGACTTCTGCAATTGGCTAAGCTGCTGGTGTCATTCTAAGGGGATCCAGTATCTGTCTGCCTGGGATGACATGATCAACAGACCACAATGCTTTGCTAGAGATGGCCTGCACTTGTTACCTTGGGATTATGGATACTGGCTAAGGCTCTTGACACCCCTATAGTGCCTTTTCTAGGCAAAGATCAAATGACAAATTCACCACCATAACAGGTACATACAAGCAAAATCTGAAGGTATTGCTACTCAATGCTAGAAGTCTAAACCTCAAAATGCACTCACTCAAGGCACTCCTTAAAATAGAGAACATCAACATCTGTGCAGTGTCAGAGACCTGGTTCAAGGCTCCAGAGAGCACCCCTGCATTACCAGGCTATAATTCATACCACACCTTTTGGCCACCTAACCTGGACCGAAACACTAAAGGTGGAGGTGTGCCTATATTCATTAAGGATATCCACACCTCCGGGATAGTTGCTCAGCATAATGCATCTGAGATTATCCAAGTGCAATTAACTCTGGGCAAGAACGCAATCCAAATTGTAGCTTATTACAGATCCCCCACCATGTCCCAGGATTCCCACTCCTCATTTCTTGATACACTGGGAAATATTATGGTACAACCCAACACCCTAATAATGGGTGATTTCAACTACCCCACCATTAACTGGGAAAGCTACTCATGTTCCAACTCTTTTGCTTAACGTTTTCTGGAATTCATAAATTCCAACGCCTTGGATCAACTTATCCACACCACCACCAGGGGCAGCAATATCCTAGACCTGGTCATTACCAACATGGGTGACTGGTGTTCCACACCAAAGGTCAATTCCTTGTTGGTCAGATCCAACCACAAGCTAATCACCCTAGACAGCCACATCCTGCCCCCATACCCACTAAGGAAACTACTGTAAAAAATTTCACCAAAGCCAACTTCACGCTTCTTAAGACAGAAGTGGCAAACTTTGCGACACCCATACAGACGGACAATAGAGGTATGACTGCTGAATTCTACACAAATGCACTTTCTAAGCACTTACACGAGTGCATGGATCGTGCTATCCCTAACAGAACCAAGATGCTATTCTCCAAAAAAATGAAGCCAATTTGGTGGTCCCCTGCCATAAACAAGCTCTACAGCAGAAGAAAGAAACTGTTGCAAAACAGAGTAAAATCCCATGATTGGAGGAACTCCCTGGTCAGCCTCAGTAAGAAGCTGCGATCCCTCATAAAATCCTAATTATGAAAACAAAATCGCCACTGATTCTAAAGACAACCACAAAGCATTCTATAGCTATGTCAAGCATCTCAATGGCAACACTCAGATCTGCTCTGAGCTACAGCACAATGGCACTAAATATACAGAACCAACTGATATTGCCAACATCCTGGCAGATAGGATCAGTGTTAACTTTACCCCCCTCAGCCCCTAAAGGACCCATCTCTATACCGGAATAATGCAAAGTTCCTGGAAGCATGGCTGCACAGGTAAAAAACACACTCTCCAAAGCCAAGAACACAGCATCCATGGGACCTGACAACATCCCAGGCTGTATTCTACACAAACTACAGAGCGAACTGGCACCCCACCTAAGGACCATGTTGAATCATAGCCTCACCTCAGGCTTTGTGACCACTGAATGGCGCACAGCAATGGTTATCCCACTCCACAAAGGGGGAGCCACCATGGACCTCGGGAACTACCGCCCCATTACCCTGATGTTCTTGGTCTGCAAGGCCATGGAATGTATCATCATGGAACTTGTAAACAAAAACATTGGTAATCTCCAAACTCTGTACCCTACCCAGTTCAGGTTTGTAAAAGTCAGATAATTTCTCGTAAACCTGATTGACTTCTTTAAAGCAGTCACCAAAGCTGTAGACAAGAGTAAGCTGGTTCACACAGCCTATCTAGATCTCACCAAGGCTTTTGACACCATCCCCCACCCTGGAATTACAGATAAACTCACTAAACTAGATAGAAATCCCTATGTCACAAGATGGGTTGCCAAATGGCACACTGACAGAACCCACACTGTGAAAGTAGCAGACTCTAAATCCAACTTCAGACCAGTGACAAGTGGAGTACCACAGGGTTCAGTCCTGGGTAGTCTCCTGTTTGGTATCTACTTCTCTGAAGTACAGACTAACACAGAAGGTCTTTGGCTAACAAAGTTCGCAGATGACTGCAAACTAGGAGCCATAATTGAAACTCCTAATGATGTGGACATCCTACAAAAGAACCTCAATGAGACAGATGCCTTGTGTCAAAGCCATGGCCTCAAGCTCAATGCCAAAAAGTGCATTGTTATCCCCTTTGGTAAAAACTCTGTACCCATGAGCTACCACATAGGCGGTAGTCTACTTAACAGTGAAAGTGTGATAAGAGACCTTGGGACACAGGTGGACACTAGTCTGTTCTTTGATAATCACATCACCACAGAAGTCAGAAAATCCTTCTACGTGGCACACCTCATCACAAAAGGTTTCTCATCCAGGAAAAAAGAGGTCATTGTTCCCCTCTACTCGTCACTCATTAGACCTATTATAGAGTACAACACTCCTTTTGGTATGTACCTCACAAGACATCTACAATAACTGGAAAGGCTGCAGAAATAAATCACAAAGATGATTACCAGCCTCAAATAGATGCCCTATGCAGACCGTCTCAAAAAGCTCCAGCTTTACTCCATCACATATCGCCTACTCAGAGGTGATCTCTACCTAACATACAAAGCTATGTCAAACCCAGAGCTGTTGGACATGCTCCACTTAAAGAAATCCCAATCCCTCCGAGCTACATACTCTAGGGACCTAAACCTGGTCACCACAATAAACATAACATGCTGGAGGGATAGATACCTGTCCCAGAGACTCCCCATACTCTGGAACAAACTACCTATCTATATCAAACAAAGCTCCTCATTAGCACTCTTCAAGAAAAATCTTGATAATTGCATGGGAAATAGGAAATTCACCCCGGGGATCACTTCTGCGGCTCTGCTCGACAGTGGCACAAGAAAATAATTTTCTTGGATGGCAAAAGCCAGGGTACCTTTTTGGCTTGCCTTATATACCTAGGGCCAATAGCCTAGTACCTACCTATGAACCTATGAACCTATAATGATGCATTCCATAGCTTTACATATCAGGCTCATCAGGCTAATGGGTGATAGTTCCCAGGGTCTGTAGGCGCTCCTCCTTTGTGGAGAGGGATGACTATAGCAGTGCACCATTTGGTAAGGACAAAGCCTGATGTGAGGCTGTGATTGAACAGGGAACACAGGTGAGGTGCCAGCTCACTCTGTAGGTCATGTAGAAAAGAGCCAGGAATATTGTCA